>NW_014554691.1:0-4758 GCF_001313825.1 Dinoponera quadriceps | reverse complement strand
GCGAAGATACGTTTTGTTGAATGCGCTTCTTATTTTGCATCGTTATCACCGATAGCTACCGATTAGAAATTCTGGGAGGAGCAGACTCCGTAGTAAAACGAATACGTCGAATTTCTTTCTACCGTTTCCTTCCGTTTTCTCCTTTCTTTTCGTCGTAACTCTTTAATACGTGTGCAGGGTCGCTGAGAAGAGTCAATAAGGAGTATTGATCTATGTCGGATTTTCTTTTAGAAGAAGAAGACCTCGACTAAGCGGAAACGCCAGTCGTCCGAGAGCTCCACAGACAGGTGCGTTGTTGTCACCCTATTATACAGAAGTGTCCTGGATCAACATGGACAAATTTGGCGAGGGTCAATGTTGATACCCCGTATATCTCCACGATCTCTCACTTTGACGCTCCGCTTCCCCCACAGCTATACCGAGAGACCGAAGAAGTCGATGAAGCACGAGAGAGCCGAGAAGGAGAAAGAGAAGCCTCCGAGAAACGAGATGACCGAGAGCGCGGCGACCCGGGTGTAGCCGGGGACAACACAGGATATGTTGTACAGGATAAAAAAAACCTTAGAGTAGAAAAAACATTGCATTATCTTATAAGTTGATAAAGTTCTACAAGAAAATCTCAGAATTTAGAATTTCTCATTCTAGAAAAGACTTCAAAAAGATCTAGAAAGGCGGGTGGATGATAATTGTATCAATTTGTTCAAGCTAAATAAAGAATATTTACCAAAATTTGTAAACAAGCATTTAAGGGCCAAAATTTCAGTAAATTGAGTTGTTATATTAAGGGGAGGTTCTCATGAAACTCGACCCAAAAATCGATTTTTTTTTAATACGTTTTTTGATAGTTTATCATGTGTAGAATATGTATCCGAAAGGATTTTGCCGAAAAAAATTTTTTTAAAAAGTTAAAGCGCAATATTCGGAGACACCTTTTTGCGCAAAATCACGTAAAAATAGAGCTCGTGCGGTAGAGTGTATTTTATTGTAATATTTTTGAAATACGCGCCTATATTACTATTCTATGGTTATTATAGTTATTTTAAGTACCATCAGATGTCAGGACATGTACTTTGGTAATAAAATATTGGAATGTTTGCTTCTATATACAATAATATCGAAGGGTATAGTGTGTAGCGTCAGTTGAACACGTGCTGCGTAATAAAACAGTTCGAAAGAGTTATTTGTTTAAAAATGTGCCTAATTTAGGAAGAAAGGGTAGTAGACGTTCAAATGAACGTGTAACTAAAGGTCATAAAAAAATTCCAAGGGAATCAGTATAGTAATGAGTGTGACACGGAGTACGAGGTCTGTTCAAAAAGTATCGCGAATTTTGTGTTTTTTCAAAAATTATTTATTTATTCATGAATATCTATTTTGTCTCCTTCAAAGTAATCCTCATCAGATATTATACCAATGTGCCAACGTTTTTTCCAATCCTCGAAGCACTTCAAAAAATCATTTTTTGTGATCTTGTTCAGCTCCTCCTTCGATGCCGTCTTTATCTCCTCAATCGTAGCGTAGCGTCGTCCTTTCATGTGCCTCTTCAGTTTCGGGAACAAGAAAAAGTCACAGGGGGCCAGGTCTGGGGAATACGGTGGCTGCGGCATCATTAGTGTGTTGTTTTTGGCCAAAAATTCGCGCACAAGCAACAATGTGTGAGCAGGGACGTTATCATGGTGCAAAAACCAATTTTTGTTCCTCCACAAATCCGGGCATTTCTGGCGGATTGCTTCGCGCAAATTGCGCATAACTTGCAGGTAATATTCCTTATTGACCGTTCTACCCTGTGGCAAGAACTCATGATGCACCACGCCTTTGCAATCGAAGAAAAGCAAAACCTTCACATTCGACCTAACTTGGCGCGCTTTTTTCGGTCTTGGCTCGTGCGGCAGCTTCCATTGGGATGATTGAGCTTTGGTTTCCACGTCATAACCATAAATCCATGATTCGTCACCAGTTATGACCCTCTGGAGCAAATTTGGGTCGTCGCGGACAGAGTGTAACAGCTTCCCCCAGAGCAAAAATCGAAGACGAGCCAAAACACGTCCAAGCAAAATAGCTGTCAAAGATAAACTGAATATTCAAAATGGCCGAACTTGTCGGCATAAGTGAGGGACATGAGTACCAACATAACGCCACAAAAAAATCGAAAATCGAATACGTAACCCGCGGAAATTCAAAATTCGCGATACTTTTTGAACAGATCTAGTATGCAAGTACTTCTGCAAAAAAGTTAAAGAACGCCGATTACGAAGAGTTTCCAGTTGATGTAACATCGAATTATGTAATTATGCATTTTTTTAGTGTTTTTACTTTTATAAGCTCGATTGTAAAGTGTAGTTCATGTAATGGTAATATAACATTCCTTAAAACAAATGGAGCAGGGGTTGCTTTTAAGTTAGTTGCCCAATGCTCCTGTGGTTCTCGTTCTTGTGATTCAAGTCCAACGAAAAATCGATTTTCTGAAATAAATCGACGCTTGATGTTTGCTATACGGATGATGTGAGGAGGATTACGAAATTTAAAATTATTTTGCGCATTATTAGATATTACATCATCATTTAGTAATAATATTTATTACTCTTTTCTTGACAACTTGCACACATCATCAAAATTCGTTTTTGAACTCTTTCAAAAAAAAGCTGTAAAAGAAGAAATCGATCTCAATGAAAAAGCTGGAAATGAACCTTCACACTTGACTGTGTCAGGCGATGGCACGTGGAAATTAAGGGGATTTTCATCTTTATTTGGAGTAGCGACATTGATTGGCAAATATACAAACAAAGTGTTAGACATCGTCGTTAAATCTGCCTACTGCCAAAGCTGTGCTAATTGGAAGTCAAGAAGAAGGTACTCCCGAATGTGACACATGGAAAGAAAATCACGAAGAACAGTGGACTGCAAACCATCAAGGAAGTGCCGGAAAAATGGAGGTTGATGCGATGAAAGAGATGTTCATGCGATCGAGTCAGCTGCTTGGCGTCAAGTATGAAAATTACATCGGCGACGGAGGTACGAAAACTTTTAAAGCTATTCAAGACCTCAATCCTTACGATGATGTGACTGTCAAAAAACTTGAATGCGTGGGTCACGTACAAAAATCAAAGTTTAGGCACTCGCCTTCGAGCAGTAAAAAAAAGTACAAAAGGTATCGGTGGCAAAGGCACTGGAAAACTAACTGACAAAGTAATAAATGATCTTACTATTTAATATGGCTTAGCTATAAGAAGACATCCACACTCATTGAAAGAAATGAAAAATGCCGTGTGGGCTGTTTATTATCATAATATTTCAAATGACAAAAATCCACAGCACTCTTACTGCCCAGAGGGAAAAAAAAGTTGGTGCAAATGGCGCGTTGCTGAAGCTGAGGGGACTCTCAAATCATTTAAGCATAAGCCTCCTTTGTCAGAAGCAGCCATTAAATCAGTTTTTGAGGCTTTATCGACAGATGATTTGATGACTCGATGTTTGGGAGGCAACACTAAAAATTCGAACGAGTCCGTCAACGCTTCGATATGGAGGCTTGCACCAAAACATTTGCACAGCGGCTCCGTAACCATTGATATTGCTTCTTATATAGGTGTCTCTCTCTTTAATGAAGGTCATATTACTTTATTAAAAATTATGGATGTGCTAGGAATCTCTATTGGACTTGAATCAAGTAATTTTGTCAAGGCAGCAGATGAAGTACGTATAAATGCAGCTGAAAGTAATATGACTCCTGCCGCAGGAGCAGCTTTATCATCACGGAAATCGGACCAATTATCTCAAATGCAACGTTACGAAGTAGAAGAAGGTTTATTATATGGCCCTGGAATTGCAGATTAGCTGTAAGTTGCATTAATTTATTGTTTTATTCAAAAAATCGTTAACCGAAACTTTAAACGCGTTTTTCTCGAAACTATGTTATTGAAACTGGTGGGAAGCATAGAGCAAAAACTAATCGATGGATCCTTTTTTATTTATTTTAAAGTAAATTATATTTATTGGAGCTTATACCTACCTTGGGATGAATCCTGCTTTTTTTTTTTATTCAACTTTAAAGAGCAAAAAAATGTTGAAAAATCGGTATTTAGAGTTCGCATATCCGCCATTTTGTTAATTTTCGACTTTTTATCGCAAAAGTAGGTACAAGCTCCAACAGATATCATATATTTTATAAATCTTTTTGAAAATTTGCTTTCTGATAATTCTTCGAAGTACCACAGTTCTCACCATCAAGACACCTTTTTTTTAGATCGTCAAGTTGCGCCATCTATAAAATGAACAATTTTGAATATTTTTGACTAAAAAAAATTTTTTTGTATACTTTAATTGTTAATAAATATATGTACAAAATTTGACATTGATATGTACTTCCGACTTTGAGGAAAAAAATCTTGAAAAACACGTCATTTTTAGGTCGCTTGATGAGAACCTCCCCTTAAATACCTGAAATTCAGTTACAAAAACATAGTCTAAAATCGACCGTCTTGGTCGTTAATGGGTTAAATATCGATTTTAATTACAAATTTTCATCAAATTGACATCGATTCGATGAAAATTTATAATTGAAATCGATGTAAATTTGCTTTTTTATCAGACATGTGCTACTAATTAATGTATGTAATTAATTAATGTACCTAATTGACACAATGTGTGCAGTTGCGCACAACATTCTTAATATATACCAGGTGTAGAAGTATGAAACCGGAATTTTCCTATACATGGTGCTAGCCATCAGTTTAAGGACCGTAAGACCGCTTCTGCAGCGCC
>NW_014554690.1:0-2399 GCF_001313825.1 Dinoponera quadriceps | reverse complement strand
ACATTACCGTAAAAATTCCTTTCCCTCCCTTTTCCAAAATTCTCTTTCTAAATAACTTTAACCGCCTTAGCCCTCTCAATCGCTAAAACTAGAGAAGTTACTCCCTCCAATTGTAATGTTCTTTTAACAAAACCGTCCGAAATCGCCGAAACAAATTGGGCCCAAGAAATTTTGTCTCGAACCGAAAAGGGGCATTCAGGGTAAGCCAAACACGCTAATCTTTCGAGTTCCATTCCGAAGGAAGCGAAGTATTCACCAAATTTCTGTCTCCGATTTGTAAATAACATATAAAAATTTTGTGATGTTCCCTCCCCGAAACGCAATTCTAAATTAAACTTTAATTCATCAAGAGTCAAATTTTCCAAATTTTCAACTGCTTCTAACACTGAACGCGCCCTTCCCCTAAGACACGAAGCAAGCGCTACAGTTTTTGACGCCTCATTCCAAGAATTCGCGCGCGCGATCAAATCAAATTGCGAAAAATATTCCCTCAAAGAACTCGTACCGTCGTAAGTATCTAATTTTAATTTAAAACCCAACTCGACGTGTGAATCAACCTCCCTGCCAACACTCGTACTCGCAACAGCGACGCTTGGTCCCGCAACAACGACGTTTGTTTCCGCGACCCGACAAAAATTATTATTGGAAGAATTTAGCTGGGCTTCTCGTCGTTGTTGGCATCTCTCGTCGCAATGCTGGAGCACCTCGTTAAACTCTCCGCGTAAGCGTGTCTGTTCCTTCCGCATCTCTTTCAGTTCGCACAACAAAATCCGAAGGTTTTGCCCAACCGTCTCTGGAGAAAGCTCTGTCATCGTACTCGTATCCTCCCGCTCCGTAGCACGCGACACTCCCTCATTTGATGCCAACACCGCCGCTTGACTACGGTACATTCTCCGTGTTCTCATCGGAAAATGTACCGTTGCCATTTCACTTAATTTTCACCCTTCACTTTTCACACGCGGTCAGATATCTCAAATTTTTCGTCTCGCGGATCTCGGACGATCGTTTTCCGACGGCTTTGTTATTTACAGATTCCGGATTTTTTTTTTTTTTTTAAATCCCGGACGAGCCCCCAAAATGTTACGCTCGCGAGAGGAAATAAAACGAAACAACGTTAACAAGAAAAANTTTTGTGTATATATAACGATCGATGTGTGTGTTCGGAAAACTCGGGGAAAAAAATCATTCGGATGTGTTGCGGTTTCATTAGATGATGATATTTTACACACAGCTGTTTTCTTCCCGGAAAGTCGATTCATGCTGTTGTAATAATAATAATAAAATAATGCTCGTTCGCGTTACTGATCGATTAGGCGATACGTATTGTTACGCTTGCGCGGGGAAATAAAACGAAACAACGTTAACAAGAAAAAAACTTCAACTATATTTACTATTTACAAGGGAACACACGTAACTCGCAGACTTAAGCTCTCTCTTTCGTTAAAGACCGTCGCGCACGTCACGACGACTCAACGGCCCCAAAGAGAATCTTTCTAACCCGTTATTTATTAGTCAACGCTGATCATCTGTTGTTTACGACTCGTTGCTAAGAGAATCTGCTGTATGTTCAGGACGCTAAAGGCGCGGGCATCAAGACACGGGCGTAACAATACTTAGAAATAAATATATTTCCTTGATGAAAATTTTCAGAATAAACATCCTATGAGTAATTAAACACTCTAAATAAGTGGTTTTTTTTATATCTTAGATAATATAATTTCCAAAAATGTTAAATGTTTTAATTGAAATTAAACGGTTTGAGCTCTCCGTCGACCAAGGAAAGGAAAGACCGTTCAATGACCAAGGCATATATATACATATATAGGAAAAAAGTGGCCGGTCAAGGTGTACCTGACAGCATCATTGATAAAGATATTCAATTTTTTGAATACATACGTAATGTACTCAGCAATCTCGTGGCTGTGAAAACGAGAGAAGTGGATGACGCGGCACGTATATATATAAGCGATACGTGAAAATGGACTACTATTCAAAGTATCAAATAATTAAAAAACTTTGAAATCTAATTTCGATGTGGCTTTACAATTGCACGATCGGGAGTGTGCAAATGATCGATTGATTTTGATCGAATTGCAATACACAGCGCACAATGGGATACAGCTCGCAGATTTGTTTCACATGCACGCTCATGCGTGTAAAACAAATCTGCGAGCTGTATCCCATTATGGACTGTGTATTGCAATTCGATCAAAATCAATATATCATTTGCACACTCCCGATTGTGCGATTGTAAAGTCACATCGACATTAGATTTCAAAGTTTTTCAATTATTTGAAAAAAAGAGAGAGGAAGAGCTATGCATATTTATTATAATTTCAACGGAAGCAAAAGTATCTTTATCGAGATCGCGGACTACGAGTAACGAGTTTGTTCGACAT
>NW_014554689.1:0-1328 GCF_001313825.1 Dinoponera quadriceps | reverse complement strand
CCCCGCGAGCCTATTTTCTCCCCCCGTCTGTGAATATCGTACGTGGAGGCACGCGTGGCTATATTTTGCCAACAATACCTTTCGCGGCGCAAGCTATGAAAGAGGATCGAAAATAAATAGAGTACCGCTGATCGAGCAGCGATGAACTCGAGAGGACGCGATCCTAGTGCTTCCGTCTACAATTTCGCTGAATGATTACACTTCAACTCGATTCAAACGATCGGAAACTAAATTAAAGTTAGTTACGTGAATGTTACATTGTCACATTACGAGATGCGACCGAGAAATTACCTATTTCACATTTTCCTAGATAATTAAAAAATTAAGGGAACAAAAGAAGTAGCTGGGAAAGATCAGTTCTCCGTTCGTTTGCGTTTTTCTTTGTCCCTCAACAGTTTACCGATTTTCAAGAACCTTCTACGCGTTTACCGCGTCGATTGGCGATGTATGAAGAAGAGGAAGAGGGGGAGAGAAGAAGAAGAAAGAGGAGTAAGAGGCAAAAAGAGGTTGCAGCGTGGTGAGAGGGAGAGGGCAAACAGGAAGACGGGTGGATGATCGGACGAGACGAGGGGGAGCGGTGCACACTCCGAGGGTCGAAGAGAATCCTTCTTGATGGCGTCACCTCGAGGGCCCAATTAGCGCCAGCACGAGTGTCATTTCGTCGCGGTTCCCGCAAACTAGCTACCGTTGACTGGCGTTTTCTAACAGCGGTTTTGTTTCTTCTACTTAGACAGTTATATGGCGTGCGTGATGAGGTGGCTGAATTTCTCGAGCGAAGCCGCTGCCCCCCATGAGTTCCTCCTTTTCGCGCGCCCTCGGCGATTTTCTTCCTCTTTTATCCGCTGCTCTCCCCCCGAGGGGATTCCGACGAGTTGCATTATCCAATTTTCTAGATATTTTGTGATATAATAATTGCACATTCAGCGCGAAGCGCCACCACCACTTCCGCCGCTGCCGTCCCGACCGCCTTTCTCTCTCTCTCTCTCTCTCTTTCTCTTTGCTCTCGGCCCCGTTTTCAGGACGAAGTACAGATGAATTATTTTTCCCGAGAAAAGCAAGAAGCCAGCCAGCCAGCCGGCGGAGAAGGACAGGCTAGCAACGCGACATCCCGCGAAGCGGCGCGTGCTATCAATACAAACATTTTCCATCGGTGCGGAACACGTCGGAGAATAGTGTGTGTTTTACCCCTCGTCTCCGTCTTTTTCCGTTACTTCTCGCGCGGCGTCTCCTCTGCCTTCTTCCCCGACCGCCCCATCTACATCCCTTTCATACGTTCTACTCGGTTTCTCGATATTTTAATAACGACACTTTATGCAACGTTAATTATT
>NW_014554688.1:0-11530 GCF_001313825.1 Dinoponera quadriceps | reverse complement strand
CAACATTTAATTATTGAAGCAAACATTTAATTCTAACTAAGACACTTTAGAAACATTGCTTATAAGTCCTCTCGCTCTTACCACACCTACTCCCTCTCCCTGGCTGCTCACCTCGGAGTTTGAGTTCGCTGAAATATCCTGAAATCCCCTTGTTATTTTGTCACACAGATAGCTCGCCTAGGTGCAGAGCCTGCCATCCTTACAAAACCCGCTTCGCGGATAGCTCGCATAGGAGCAGAGCCTGCTATCCTTGTCCGCAACGCATATTTACACGTGGCCGCTCGCCTAGGAGCTGAGTTAGCCATCGTGAGTATAACTTAAAGAGCCTTACCTATAATCTAAAAGTAAATTTGACATTAATATAAAATGCGCGTATTGCTAGATGCCTCATAAACGACAACGAGTAAGACGTAAAATTAAAGAAAAGAGAGCTCGTATTGCCGTTAAACTCAGGAGACCGAGAATTATTTCCGACCAAACAGGAACCTTCGTATCAGACGAGTATATACAACAACTGCGCGCCACGACTATTTTTCACGAAATACTAGAGAATAAGGTTATTGAAGTAAAACCTCCGGCCGATGACATATATGATTTAGAGACGGTACTTAATTCCCCATAGCCGGAGCGCGATTTTGACTTTTGTTCGTTAATTGAAGAAGCTATTGAAAATATAATTCCTGTCGAAGTTTCAGAATTAGACTCGTACACCGCCGCCGTCGCGAGCAAGTTGAATTCCCCCCTTTGTGTTAATAATAGCGTAAGGTCTGCCGAGGACCACGTAGAATTCAGCGAAACTACGAATGTTATAATAACAGCTCTTTATGAATTAATTGACTCTTAAATAAAAATTGAAGTATCAGAACATCTAGATTCTTACTTATTAATTGTCTAGCCCCCCTTTCCTTCCTCTATTTACCTACCAGCATACGGCGGGTGCTCTCAACCTTCCCGGGTTATTGCCGGTGAATGCAGGTAGGCCCAAAACAAAAAGAGAGCAGCGCATTCTCGTTCCCGAGGGCCCGAGGACGTGACAATAGAAATTCTGTGCGATGCGTTGAGAGATTTTTCCCTCGACGAATACAACCAACGCTTTACGTCCTCCGTTGCGAGCGAACTGGTAGTCAGGCACCAGAAAGTCATCGCCCTTTCCGATAAGATCGAGAGAATCTTCTGTTACATGGCGCTGATGCAATTCATGTTAAGCTCGTTGGTGATGTGCTGCTTGGGATACATGGTGGTGACAGTAAGTGACTTCTCGTGAAAAGGCGCGATGCACGATATCTACATTCTCTCCCTCATGCTGGGTTTGATGTTGCAGACAATTAGCAACGCGCAAGATGCCAAATCGATCGACAGTCAAACATTGTTGAAGGCTGTGATGTTTTACATGGCCGCCATGGTCGAGGCTTTTATATTCTGCTTTTGTGGAGAATACCTCACCGCCAAGGTCGGAAGACATATGTGATTTCTTTAAGTTTTACTTTCATTTTAAAGACCCCGCAATCTTGATAACTCACGCTACTCGGATCGGATATAGTCGTATTCTCTTTTTCTGATGATGACAAACATTCTTTTTTTTAATCCAATCGATAACGATCGTTTTAAGACAGAGTTGAATCTCCTCCAATTATGATTTTTTTAAGTGGTCTTATGACAATATGCCATCGCATAACAGTTATATGTCGTTTCCTCATAGATTTGGTTCGTGAAAGTGTTGTTTTCATATTAAATTTTGATAAATATTACTGCATTTTGTGATCATCCAGCATTTATAATGACCGAAGGTGACAATTGCAATCATGTGATCGTCACAGCTGTTTTCGAATCATAGTTATTGATCGTGATTACAATACAAACGATGCTTGAATATCGATTTACATTCATTTGTGTTTATTGACAATATAATATTTTTATGACACATTTTTAGAGCAAAATGATCGGCGATGCGGCGTACACGTCACTCTGGTACGACTTGACGCACGAGCAGAATAAATTTATCCTGCTCATAATGTTGAGGTCACAAAAGAGGCTTACCATTACGGCTGGGAAAATAATGGATCTGTCACTGGAGAAATTTTCAAGCGTAAGATTTCAATATTATGTGAAGTCAATATTAAATTTTCGTTAATGAGAGCCAGCTCTTGTTGATTACCTAACGCTTCATATTCATTTCGAATGATGCATCTTTCTTTTTTACGATTATTATGAGTGAATTTAATGAGGAAGAAAGAAATTTTGATTGATTTTTTCTCGAAATAGTTTATGATATTTACTTTATTATGAAATAATATAAAATGATTATCTAAAAAAAATCATTAACACTCTGGAGATTTATTCGATCACCTCGCATGTTTACCACGTGCTCTCTTCACACTATTATTATTTAATATGATTTTTTAGATAGATTTTTTAGAATAAAGGCCTCCGTTCCATATATATCGGTACTGCATGCCATGTCTTGAAGTTCGAAAGACGAATCGTTATAACAACGGGAAATACGTCTTAACTCTTTAAAATTATTCCATTGGTTTTCTGTCTATCCATTTTCATCCATTTTCGCGAACCGATTCGATTACATTGATCATAGTTGAACGTAGATGATGTTTATGTATTAATTTACCTTCCGTAGTTTGTAATAAATTATATTGGTTTCCACGTTACAGCTCCTTGAATGCATGCGCACAAACCTACCTTGACACGAGTAGATAATAATGGGCTGATTTATATTTGTATTCTTCATATGTTATATTAATTAAGTGAAATAATCGCCGGGAAATTAGAGGGCGGTTCTGTTTCAACTGGAGCTACAGTTAACGCAGGAAAAAAAAATAATTTTTTATTGATAATTTTTAACAAAATTTTCGTCTCTTTTTTGCGTTTTCTTTTTCCGTAACGTATCAGCTGAATATGTGTAATTGATTTTGATAACAAGTAGATGCTGCAAATTGATGGAGAAATAGATATTGAAGAACAGTTGGATAAAATCTGTGCCAAGGGGACGGCGAGTACTATTTATCCATTTCCGTCGCCAGTCGTCCTTAATCAATAAGCGTTATAAAATCATTACTTTCTCTGACAGCCTTTTCAGCAAATGCAGCGCTAATGTAATTCTTATCGAATACAATGATAAATAGTTCCTCGTGGTAACCGTGAGTATTTAGTCTGAAACTTCGTTCCATAAGTGCTGAGTAGACGTCAACATTTCCATTGTACTAGTCGCGATACTTCGTAAAAGTCACGAATTCCTGCACACTTCAGTATCACATCTGACGTTTTTGTGCCATCGTGTATACGCACTCGATGTACCCTACGAGTTCCCATGTACTTGAAAACAAGTAATGGTTTAAGTTTTTAGTTGACTTCATATTTATTCCCCCTTTTCCCCTTCCCCATATGCCTTTCGTTTTATATTATATTCACCCATATACATATAAAGTTTCGTCATTAAAATTAAGATCGGAAATAGGAGTTTTCTTATATATATACATAATACGCGATATTAATGTCTCTTTATAATAATCATCATCCGTTGAAATCGTATCGCGAACACTTGGAGAACCCCACCCCACCATCGTTTGCGCATGATCAGCCTTTTCCATCATATATCTACATTTCTTGGAACATTCTCGGTTACTATTCTGAAGCCGTGACCGCTAACGCAAAACGAAGGTGGAAAAGTTGTCTCCTACACATTTATCATACAGCCAATCTATTCTGCCATAAAGATTTTTTGCGACAAAATGAGATAATGCAAAGGCCACGGTATGTACGACCACAATCGTGTAACTTTTCGCTCATGTAATCATCGTTCGATAGTTGCAACATTAATTCCCTGTTCTTCGCGTGGGGCACCGTAATTCTCATTCTCCGTCGGCAATTGACCGGTGATACCTTGCTATAGCTGCGTTTAGTCATCGATCGCTCACGTGATTAATTTGCTCCCACACAGTCGTTTTAAAATCGTCGTAGAGGAGGCCTTTACAACGCCGTTTATGCTATAATTGTCCGTGGCATCGCGATCTTATCGAAGTCACCGACACTTCACGTGCTTTTCCGTTGAAAGTCTTCTCTGTCAAATTGTTAGTCGAATTTCGAAAATTCCGAAATTCAACTGGTCTATCTTATGGTCTATATTTAACGGCGGTACTAATTAACATAGGTGCCTTGATACAAATTTTAATATGGTAGAACGGGAGAAAATAAAGATGCCCGCGAGCGTATTCGCGCTTTCGATGAAGATCGGTCTTCGATACGTCGGGATGTGGCTGGACATGCTCTACACGATGCTCTACCGGTGTTTTTGGATAATGAGTACCACCATAGTATAGATTTACCAATACTGGTACCTCATCATTCACTTCAGAACCGACAATCTGTCGGACCTGATGGACGCTTTAAGTGTCGCAATGGAGTACAGCGTGACGTTCGCGAAACTCATTATTTTATGGTTGTTTACTCGGTAAGAACCAACTTCTGTCACATTACCTCGCTCAACAGAGAAGTTATTGAATTCACAGGATCTTTATGAAAGTCATGTTTCCTTTCTGATACCTCCATTAATCTTAAAATATAAAAAAATTATAAATTTATTTCTTCAGAATATTGGAGTAGGTAAGAAATTTTCTCAATTTGAAAAAATTCATTTTCACAATGATTCGTAAAGTATTTTCCTTACAATGATATTTGATCTTTAGTTTCATTGGCCAACACGGTCATTACAATACTGTACTGTAATGATGTCGAAATATACCTTAAATATTACCCAACAAATCACATAATTTAATTTGCACTACCAAATATCGAAAGAATCAGATTCGCTCCGTTACAGAATTTACCCCTCAGTAGTTCAACGCAAATTGCTACTTCTCTGTCACAGTATATTTAACGATCTCTTAGCTGTAATGGCCAAGGATTGGAAGGATGCCGCCCTGAACGAAGTGCAAATTATGACCGGCAAGGCTAATCTGTCGCGGTATTTCTCCAATGTGATCATTAGTTTCCCCGTGGCAGGACTGATATCTTACCTCATAAATGTTCTTGTGCAAAGCAGCCAGAACGACGTCGACGTGAACGGCATTCCGAATCGCGAATACACGCTGAAACTGCAGTTGCCCTTCGAGCACAACCAATCGCCGCGATACGAGCTCGTTCAATGCGTAGAATTTCTGCACCAGCTATCGGCTGGCCTTGTGATTGGCACGTTGAACTCGCTGGTCATCACTTTTGTGAGTCTGTGCGAATCTGTGAAAGGACGCTCCACGAAAAAAATGCTTTTGTATAAAAATTGTTAACACCGCCATAATTGGAGTAAACCTTTTCAATCCAATAGCAATTTTTTTGAAACAAAAGTTTAAGTAACTAAAACAATTTATAATGTATTAGTTTCATTGAATCGTTTTTATGAATTATCGACCCATTTCTATTCAATTGGATTCAATTAAATTGTGGCGTTGTTGATCAATTTTTTCGATATAACAGCATTATTTCCTTCCGTATATTCATTAGTAATCTTTGTCCTCGCAACTTATTTTGTCTTCTTTTTGCCCAATTATCCGAATAGCGCCATTTTCAGGTTCTTCATGTGTGCGGCCAGATAGAAGTCCTGTGTGATACATTGAGGGACTTTTCCCACGGCAAACACAATCAACGCTTGACGTTCTCCGTCGCAGGTGAACTGGTAGTTAAGCATCAGAAGATCATTACCTTTTCCGACAAGGTCGAGGGAATCTTCTGTTACATCGCGCTAATACAATTTTTATCGAGCACATTGGTGATCTGCTGTTTAGGGTACATGCTGGTGACAGTAAGTGATTGCATGCGAAGAAACGCGAAGCATGATATCTACATTATTGTGGTTCGATTTTGTAGATTTAGTGACGCGCAAGACGGCGATTCGATCGACAGTCCGGCGTTGATAAAGGCTAGTGTGTTTTACATGGCCGCCATTATGGAGGGATTTCTCTTCTGCTTTTGTGGAGAATACCTTAGCGCCAAGGTCGGGACACATTATTCTTTTTTATTCCATTCTATTTCCTCAAACTTTATTCGCAATTTACATACCTTATTACAGTCTTTATTCACACTTTACATACTACTCTGATTACTCATGCCATGTTAGATTCGGCCGTACTTGCATCCTTTGATGGCTTTCCGATGATGACTGTTACACATTTTCGTCATGAAAAACAAATGACTGTTTCACAAAAATCTTGTGATTTTCTTCATGTGTATATATGACAATGATCTCACACAATATTAATATATTGTTTCGTCCAAAGAGTTCGTTTGAAGAATATTATTGAAGATATTATTTTTATGTTAAACAACTTTGATCGACGTTATGGTATTTTGTAATAATCTAGCATTTATAATTTATGACCGAGGGATGTGACAATTTTCAATCATATAACCGCCAGAGCTATTTTTATAGTTTTGGTCGTAATATTATAATATTACCAATACTTGAATGTCGATTTATATTCATTTGTCTTTACTGACGATATGCGACGTTTCTCTACGATACTTTTCTTCAGAGCAAAATGATTTTCGATGCCGCATACAAGTCACTCTGGTACGACTTGAAGCCCAACCAGAACAAATTCATTCTGCTCATAATGTTGAGGTTACAGAGGAGGCTTACCATCACGGCCGGAAAAATAATGGATCTGTCGTTGGAGGGATTCACGAGTGTAAGATTTCAGCGTATTGTGTGACTTTTCCGTTAATAAAAGCCTGCTCTTTTTTACCAGCTAACGCATATAACATTTGTTACAAAAAACCGATATATTTTTCTTTTTTCTCCTTTTCGATTGTCGAAAGAGAGAGAAACAAATTTTGAATGATTTTTCCGCGGTGGGATGTGAAGTTCAATTTTATTATAAGGTGGTTTCTAATAAGAGGATTTATCATATATTCGAGGGACTTACTTTTTCATTCATGCTTTTACTGCGTGCACTCTTTGCGCTATTATAATATGATTAATTTAATATGATTTTTCTAGATTATAAAGGCCACTGTTTCATATATATCGGTACTGCATGTGATGTCTTGAAATTCGGAAGGCGAGTCGACTTGACAAAGTTCTCGTTAGACGCAACGGAAAATACGCCTCAGCTTTTTAGAATCTGTCCATCTCTGTCGCCTGTGTCCATTTTCGCCGATACGATGATTACTACATTGATCGTAGTTAAATCTAGATAATGATGTGTGTGTATTAATTTACCTTCTCTAGTTTGTAATAAATTACTTAGATTTCCACGCGACCACTTCTTGCATAGATACGTACATATCTGTCTTGGCACGAGGAGGTAGTATTTCGCTGATTTATATTTGAAAATTTCGTTTATCATGTTAATGAAGTGATAATATAATTGTCGGTTTAGAGGAGCGGCTTGGTTTTGGCGGAGACTGCATTTAACACAGCAAAAAAACTGATAATTTTTAATAAAAATTTCATTTCTCTTTTGCGTTTTTTCTTTCTCAACATCAGTCAGTTCAGCAATACACATGTGTAACTGATTATCGTAATACTTTGCCTTCATGTTAGATAACATATCTGAGGACCGCGCTGAAAATCTCAATATATGTATATTCTTTAATATAAACAATCAGTATTTTGATGTTTCGAAAACAAATTTGTTGCTTATGTTTACACACTCATACACACACAAAGCTTTCTTCATTAAAATTAAAATTGAACATATGAAGCTTTATGTACGAACAATGCGCGATATTACTGTATCTTCACAAGACACATCATCCATTACAATCATATCGCGCATCTGGAAAAACTCCCACTCGCTATGATCCGATTTTTCCGCCGTATACTTTCTGCTGTATTTTTCGGAAAAAAAATTCATTTACAATTCTGACATTTACAATCGTTCGTTTGTCCGCTCGCGCAACGCGCATGTGGAGAAATTGTCCTCTATTCATTTTTCATGCAGCCAATTTGCCCCATCATTGAAAATTTTTGTGATAAAATGAGACAGCGGTAAGATAGTGGGTACGGCCACGATCGTGTAACTCTTCGCTCGTGTAATAACCGCTCCATTATTGCAGTGTTAATTCCCGTTCATCATAACTCCCGTCCTCAGACGCCGGCAATTGACCGGTGGTTACTTTGCAATGGGTGCGCTTAGTCATCGACTATTTGCGTGATCAACTTACCGCTATACAGTCGTTTTAAAGGTCTATGCAGCCTTTTCAATGTAGTCGCCATTATAACAGATCGTGGCTTCGCGACATTGGTGAAATCTCACCGGTACATCGAATATTTTTCGGCTGGGCAATTTTCCTCTCGGATTTTCAGTCGGTTTGCAACAATTTCGAGATTTAATTAAAGTAATATTTCACGGAACTACGAATTAATAAAGATATCTCGATATAAATCGTATGATGTCACAACAGGAGAAAATAAAGACGTCTGTGAGCGACTTCTCCTTCACGATGGAACTCGGTCTTCGACATATCGGGATGTGGCCGGATACGCCGGGCATATTGTTCTATCGGTGTGTTTGGATTCTGACCATGACCGTAATGCAGATTTGCCAATACTGGTACCTTATTCTTCACTTGAAAACCGAAGATCTGTTGAATCTGACGGACGCTTTGAACGCTGCTCTAGAATATACTGTGATGTTTACGAAACTCATTATTTTATGGTTCAATACTCGGTAAGCACAACCTTTCTCTTGAACGTCTTTGTCCCATTTAAAAGTAGAGAATTATAGGTCCTGAGAAATCACATTTCTCTTATGATAACATAATTCCTCCATCCCACAAATAAAGACCAATTCAAAATTGACCGATATCAGCAATATTTTTAATTATATATATTGCATTTTTTTTTTATTTACGCACCTCTAAGCGAGTCTTTAATTTTGTTGACTAACGTAGTCATCATATGCTATGATAACATTCAAGTGCATTTTAGGTATTACAAAACGAACGAAATAACTTAATTAGTACTACTAAATAATAATAGCTCCGTGACGGAACTTACCGGCCACCAGCTTAGCATGAATCGTTTATAACCGACGCGAAGCACACGGTTAGAGTAAATTGTCGCAGTATATTTAACAATGTCCTAGCTGTAATGGCTACTGATTGGAGGGATGCTGCTGTCAACGAAGTACACGTTATGAGCGACAAGGCCAGTCTGTCACGTCACTTGTCTAATTTGGTAACTGGAGTTCATGCGTGTAGCGCAATTTCGTACGGTGTAGGCCTTCTGGCGCAGATCTGCCAGAACAATGTCGATGAAGACGGCACGCCGATTCGTGAGTTCATAGTGAAGGTGCAGCTGCCTTTCGATTACACCCAGTCACCGCGGTTCGAGCTCATTCAATGCCTGAGGTTCATGCATATGGTTCCGGCTGCTATCGTGAACGGCATGTTGAACGCTCTAGTCATCACGTTAGTGAGTGAAAATCTGTGAATAGACGGTACATGGAAAAAAGAACTATTGTACCAATAAGAATGGACAACAGCGCCGTAATTGGAAGAAATATTCGCGATTTTATAGTTATATTGTCAAAACTCACATTGACGTTATTAAAACAACGTTTTCTTTTTTAATTTCAACAATGCCGCTGTTGAAGCGAGAAGTTTGCCTTCAATTCTCTGGATGTAATGTCATTGTTTTCTAAATATATTCATTAGTGCATTCTGTCCTCGCGTCTGTGTTTTCTTCTTGCAAAGTGAGCCCAACAGAGACCGCTTTCAGGTTCTTCACACTTGCGGCCAGATAGAAATCCTGTGCGATGTATTGAAAAATTTCTCCCCTGGCAAGCAACACTTGGCGTCCTTCTTGGGCGAACTGGTTGTCAGGCATCAGAAGATTATCGCCTTCGCTGACAAGGTCGAGAAAATTTTCTGTTACATCGCGCTCATACAATTCTTGTCGAGCACATTGGTGATCTGTTGCTTGGGATACATGTTGGTGACAGTAAGTGATCGCGCGCAAAGAAGTGCGATATCTGCATTCTCGTGGTCGGTTCAATTTTGCAGACGATTGGCAACGCGCAAGACGGCGATTCGATCGACAGTCCGGCGCTGATGAAGGCTATGATGTTTTACACGGCCGCCATTATGGAGGCGTTTCTCTTCTGCTCCTGTGGAGAATACCTCAGTGCCAAGGTCGGAACGCACTATTGGCCCCCTCAGATTTTTTTCAAACTTTACAGACCATCATCCCGATTATTCACGCTGTATTAAGTTCAACCATACTTGCGTCTTTTGATGACTTTCCGACGACGACAGTTACATATTTTTATCATGAGAAACACACGATTGTTTCACAAGTCGTATTTCTACCTGCGATTTTTTTATGTCTATATATGACAATACGCTCGCACAATATTTATATGTTTCGTCAAGTTAAAGAATATTATTGAAGGTACTATTTTTATATTAAACACCTTTTGATCAATTTTACGATATTTTGTAGTAATCCAGTATTTATGACCGAGGCATGTGAGAGTTTCAGTCATGAAATCGCAAGAGTCATATTTGTTGTCATTGGTCATGATATTACAATATAAACAATGCTTGAATGTCGGTTTACACTCATTTTTCTTTACTGACGATGCGACATTTCTTACGACACTCTTCTTGAGAGCAAAATGATCGGCGACGCGGCGTACAAGTCACTCTGGTACGACTTGAAACTCGACCAGAACAAATTCGTCCTGCTCATAATGTTGAGGTCAAAGAGGAGGCTTACCATCACGCTCGGGAAGATGATGGATCTGTCGCTGGAAGGATTCACGAACGTAAGATTCCAGTATTGATTCCAGTGTGAAGTTTCCGTCAAAGAAAGCCTTCTCGCGTTGATCAGCTAACGCGTAACGTTCATTCCGAATGACCGATGCACTTTTTTCATTTACATCTTTCGAGGGAAAGAGAAACAAATTTTGAGTGATATTTTTTTCGCGGTTGGAAATGAAATTCAATTATAAGATGGTTTTTCTAATAGAACGATTTATCACACATACTCAAGAGAATCTCTTTGTGACTCATGCGTTTACTGCGTGCTCTCTTCATCTCCTATCGTTTAATATGACTTTTTCTAGATTTTAAAGGCCTCCGTTTCGTACATATCGGTACTGCATGCGATGTCTTGAAATTTGGAAGGTGATCCATCGTGACTAAATACCGGTTAGTTGCAACAAAAGATACGTCTCGGCCCTTTAGAATCCTTCCACATCGGCTCTTTGTCGCTTGTATCCACCTTCGCGAGCTGATACGATGATTATTGATACAACGTTCATAGTTGAATATAGACGATGATGTGTGTGTGCTAGTTTATCTTATCTTCCGCAGTTTGTAATAAACTACTTCGATTTCTACGGAAATTTTTGACAAAACCTTTATTTTTCATTTATATTTTTTTTTTCAAACATATCAGTTCAGCAACACACGCGTGTAATACACACGCGTGATTATCATATCAAGTGCATACTGGGCAATGTTAGACAAATATTGGGTGAGTGCAAAAGTTCGTGCGGAGGTGCAATAGATGGCG
>NW_014554687.1:264-550 GCF_001313825.1 Dinoponera quadriceps | reverse complement strand
TAAAAAACTCTTGGCGTACAGGTTTTGTGCATGCCGGTGCCGGACATTCTAATGCAGGACTCTTGTGGCGAGAAATCGACACCGCGCTCGATAGCCGCGCCTTAATCGGTGTAGATATGAAATCAGATCATACCGAATCTTTACGATTTTTTTGAGGTGCAAATAAAAAGTGATCGAACATGTGCGAAACGTTAGCGAGAAACGCAAGTCTCTCAATGTGAACACTGTGTGTTTAATGGTGAGTTTGTCGCGGGTGATAAACGCGCAAACAAAAATGTTAATACGA
>NW_014554687.1:0-217 GCF_001313825.1 Dinoponera quadriceps | reverse complement strand
ATGACAAAACCCACCTTAGTGTCTTTGGATGAATTCCAAAATCGCGACAGCGGGTGGGCATTGTTGCGATTACACGATCCGATGAACAATGAGAATCAGTACAATCCGATACGCGAGGCTGTCATTTCGAGTTACCGCGCGAAATACGACTGAAAAGAGTAAAGATATACGTGCAATCCACGGATAACGCGTATTTCGCGTGTGCAGTGGTCGCAAC
>NW_014554686.1:0-1894 GCF_001313825.1 Dinoponera quadriceps | reverse complement strand
GGATGCGATTGATAGTTCCACTTGACTGTCCCAATTCCACTTGTCGACGCTCGTACAATGCCATCCCTACTCCAAATTTCTGTTGATGGTTGGCTCCTCTTTGGTTGATATTTCTGAGTGCCAAATATTATTGTTCCTGCACCAAACATCCGATTCTTCTCCTGAAATTAGTCTGGCATAATCGGGGACATCCTGCTTGTTGCCAACAACGACGAAAGGGAATGTATCGGATTTTTACTGTTCACTTCTTTCTTGAAATTGGATATTCAATACGTCAAGTTTTTGAAAATACTCAGATCGCTTGCTGAGTACATCAGAAGACATATGTCGGCGTCCTTGTACTCTGGTGGTACTTCTCCAAATTCTTCAACGGAGACGGTGTCAAACACGTTCAACTCGTATAGCTTGTCGTTGACACGTACAGATTTGCGCAAGATTCCTTGGCTTATAATTTCGCACGTATTCCCCACGAATTTCCGTGCAGCTGATGTTTTCCCAACGCCTCGATCGCCGAGAATTAATACTTTTATTTGCACACGCTCGTTGCAGCTTGAGAGGTCTGTGCTTGCGGACGACATCTTCGACGTATTCTTCGAACTTGTGTTTCGTACTGGTATGTCGTGCAAGTGTTTCGTACCGTGAGCGGACTGAAACTGTCTTGTTTCCGTCGCGAGGCCCGTATATAGGCTCGCGTTATTAGGGATGTATTTCCGGTTTAGGATAGGTCGAAATCTTTATATTTTGACCAGTGAGGTAGCATGTCATCAGGTCGACATCTTTATATTTTGACCAGTGAGGTGCCACGCCATTTTATATTATGCACGGCACTAAAGAGAGGAAAAAACTCCGGATTTTATACCCGAAGAAAATAAATGGACGTTTCGCTTTTTTTTCCACGAAACGTAAACGCAATTTAACGTCTCGTAAATCAATATTTAACGATTATTTCACGAACGTTACTGAAAGAAAATGGGAAAAAGGGAAAGAAAAAAATAAAAAAAGAAACAATCGTCGATTGTCCACTCTTCTTTCCATTTTTTTTTACGAATCATCGTTAAATAATCGTTAAATAACGATTTAAGGACCGTTAAATTACGATAATATTTGGTAGAAAAAAAAGGGAAAGGTGCATTTGTTTTGATCGTGGGGTACAAAAAAGGGAAAGATCCATTTGTTTTGTTCGAAGGGTACAAAATACCGAGTTTTTTTTTCCTCGGATTAGTGCTGTGCATAATAGAAAATGACGTGGCACCTTGAGAAGATTTAGCACAGATTTCTCAAAGAGGACCATTTTCTTCTTAAATAAACTTATATATAATAATAAACTTATACGGTGCGAGAGTCGCATTCCACGCGCGCTCTTTCTTACCGCGCGATGCGTTTCTCATTGCAAGAGAGCCTCGCCTTGCTTCTCCGCGGTACCCCGAGCTACCGAAGTATCGTCCCGAGTCGAAACTTTGACTTCATGTTAAACATTTAATTCTATAACATAATGTATACGGGAAAGAAACAGTCTGAAATCAACGATAGATATTCTCACGTATAAGCGAGAATAATATAATAATCTTAAAAGATTTTCNCGCACGTATAAGCGAGAATATTATAAAACTCTTAAAAGATTTTCAGTCTTGAATATTACTTCAGACATTACCGTAAAGTAGCACTTGGATATATCATATCGTTCTTCGCCTTTCACGCAACTCGAAATTTCCATAAATAAACACGAACGCAAAGCCTGACAATGTAATCACGCGGCTATATTTCTAAGTCCTTATCGCAGATAATTTATGAGAAAGCTGAAGGTGTATAAGACTTGAACTATTATTATAATGATATTGGAGAGGTACGTATAGACAGTGGAGAAGGGGAAGAGAAGGCAAGAAAAATGGAAGTC
>NW_014554685.1:27160-29638 GCF_001313825.1 Dinoponera quadriceps | reverse complement strand
GAGACATTTGTATTTTGACGCTCACTTCATACCGGTACACCTAGTATGTCCTGTACTGAGGGCAATTCGTTCAAGGGATTGCAGTAAGGAAAACACGTGACTCCAGGGTGACCTATTAGATCAGCAAGCCGGGATTGACCCGATGCCTGGAAACGGCGTGTATTGTTTGTGCGAAGGAGGGTGAAAGGAGAGAGATAGAGTGGGAGAGAGAACCGTTCTCTTCTGCTCGTCTGTCCGATTTCCAACGAAGATGGTCGCCACCCTCCATCCTTGAGTTGCGCGCGCCGCGGGGCGATTGCCTCAGGTCAAGTCCACTCGCCCCGCGGACGCACGCAGGTGTTCTCGTGTGATCAACACGAGGCCCCGCCCACTCCAAAAGGTCCCGGTGCGCCGGGAACCCCACCTCCCTGGCGTGGGAGTCCCCGGCTAGCAGCACCGGATGGGGCGTACACATATCTAAGACGCGCCCCACCTGCTCCAAGAATCCCCCGAAGCGGACCACCGATTGGAGTGTGGAGGGGCGTAACAAGAGATAACGCGAAAACTTTGTTTTGTTATGAAAACATTTTATGAATATATTTATGTATAATGTTATATATGATAATAAGGCATAATAGACTAAAATACATGTTGTTGCAATGAAATTGTTTATTGTCATTCGATCCAATATAAATATTATTGTGTAGCAAATAATTGACATAATGCGTCACGCATATGCATACCATTCTCTAATTCTCTTGGCACATCGTCATCGACGTTAATATCAAAGTTTCCCGGGGGCAGACCATTACCGGGTTTCGAAGGAGGGGAAACCGAGGAAGGGGAAGTTGGGGTTCCGTCAATTTGCGGTCCAGCGAGGTTTGCCTCACCGCTGGCCCCCTTCTTCTTCTCGCCTCCCTCCGAGTGGCCGGATGACGCGGCGGTTGCTAGCCGGGGGACGCTGCTCGCCCCCTGTACTTGCACACACGGTCCCTTTAAATATGATTGGGACAATTTTTTCTTCCAGGTAGCACATGCAGTTTCATTCTTTAAACGTATGTAACGTTTCATAATCATATCACATATATTTGAAGAATATATACGAAACTAACTATGCTATCTGGATTAAATATAATTTTTTCAAAACGCAGAAGATATTCAGTGAGAGAACTTAGCTTCAGGGAATGATTCAGAAACAGGTTGTTTGTATTAAAACCGTGAAGTGAAGCGTACATATAATATTGGCGGTTACACTCTTAATACGAGCCGGAATGATGAACGCGGAATACATGCGGAATATAATCTCGCTTACGGGTTGTTCTGACAAGCCATTCGTTGGTTTACGTCCGACGTCATGACTCTCCTGAAAATATATTTATATATTATTCTGTCGGTGATTATATAGAACAGCGGATTCTGCGCGCTTTTCTCGCCGCCACGGAATAGGCCGTTTCACTTAAATTAGATTACGTGCGAGATCGCCTCAACGGTTTTAATTTTCCCCGCATGAACGTACGATTCGTAAGCTTTGCTGCTTTCGACTTGCAGGATTCTCGACGCACAACGACGACGTACTACGACACATGATCCTGCACGGCACGATCTGTTGACGAAGTATGGGGTGGTTCGTCAGTGTTTTGCTACTCTCCTTATGCGGTAAGTGTTAAACGCAATTCGCTTCTCTAGATAATTATGTCTGAGAACATGTAATATCAGAGTTAGTTTACTACTCTGCTTCTCACGTCGCAAGCCGTCGTCCCGAAGTCAACGCATGTCCCGAGTCATTTTCGAGCCTTCAATAGCAATTTTTGTAATCTCGATGGTCGTCAACGCGCGCGGTTTCAATATGACCTCGATAGACCGCTGCAGCGAGTCTAAATTATACTTCGTTTAAAATTAGTGATTTTCTATTCGCGGTTAGATTCGCGGCATTATTCCTTGCGCCGCGAACTGAAGTGACAATCGTCGGTTCATGTAACATTCANTGGCTGACTTGACAATCGTCGGTTCATGTAACATTCATATTACTATTACAATTAAAAGAATATTTGATGGGCTCTATTCAACCATACATGTTGAAATAAAACGGGCCTTTATGAACCAAATCGTCTTAGTGACGTTATTATTATTACTAAATTATTATAGGAGAATATATTGTTCAGCGTGTAATGACCTACGACAATTCTCGGATAAACGTGCGCGATAAATCGTACCTTCCACGCTGAATAGATTCTTACAACGGTCTATTATACAGGGTGCGGCGAAAGGTATGCCCTCATTTTGGAGAGCAATCAATAAAATACTATTAAATGTAGAGGATTGGAAGTTTTTTTATTACCTTTGGTACTTCAAACAGTTTTTTTACATTAACGTTTAAAAACGATATCTGCAAGATGGCGGCCTCCAGTAGCAATGCACTGATGTAGCCGATTTTGGAAGCTTCGGGCTGCGTTTTGGCACATCTGAATCGGAATGGCGTTCACCTCTTCGATGATTCTC
>NW_014554685.1:0-27141 GCF_001313825.1 Dinoponera quadriceps | reverse complement strand
GGGTATGGGGACGATGCTTGAAGACTTTTTCTTTCAGATACCCCCACAAGAAAAAGTCACAAATGTTCAAATCGGGCGATCTTGCTGGTCACCCCAAATCACTCCTCAGAGAGACAAGTCGAGTAGGGAACATTTGCCTCAGTTTCGCCATAGAAATGCGGGCTGTATGCGCTGTTGCTCCATCTTGTTGAAACCAAATCTCCCCCAGATTTGTCTGTTCACTCAACTCCTGCAATTTAGGCTCAAAAAAGTTTTCCAGCATGAAAACATAACGTTGAGCTGTAACTGTAACAGTATGGCCATTTTCCTCAAAAAAATAAGGCCCAATGATCCCAAATTTGGATATGGCACACCAAACAGTGACTTTTCGTGAGTGCAGAGGTCTCTCATGGAATTGCCTTGGGTTGGTGTCAGCCCAGTACCGAAAGTTCTGCTTGTTAACATCACCAGAGAGGTGGAAATGGGCCTCGTCAGTGCTCCAGAAAGTTGACGTTGCAGGGATTCGGTTGAGCATTTCTTGACAAAGATTGACACGGTTTACAAAATCATCGTGTTTCAGTTCTTGCACAAGCATGATCTTGTACGGGTGGAAAAACAATTCTTCGTGCAAAATTCTCCGGACAGAACGATCCGACAAACCCAGTGCAACTGCATGCCTCCGAGCAGAGCGCCTAGGCGAACGTTCCACTGATACCCTCACTAACTGCACGTTCTCTGGTGTTGTTGCAGTTCTGGGTCTTCCAACTGCATGAGTTCTTACTGTGGATCCGGTTTCTTCCAATGAAGAAACCCAACGTTTGATTGTTTTTCCATCAGATACGGAAACATGGCGTGGAATATGGAATCGCAAGCGCATTGCTCTCTGCGTCGTAATGACTGAACGGCCATTTTCCAAAAAAGAGCGCACAGCGAATCCACGATGTTCTCCAGTCCAAATCATGATGTTAACTGAAAACGGTTGAGAACAACCTTCCTAATGAGACCTTGCCCAACAACCTACTCACGCCATCTGGTGAGCAACGGATTTTTCAAACTCGGGCAAACCTTTCGCCGCACCCTGTATTTCTATATATATATTGTTGCAATTAAGTCCGCACTGTAAAATTCAAGCGCAAATTGTCGAATCAATAAGTAGAACATGAAGAGGGGAAGACAGAATGTGGAATAAAGGAAAGACTTTTATTTCGTTTCAATTAACAATTTTTGGTGTTAAACGACAAAGCTGAATATTCATCGTCTATTTCGCATTGGAAGAGCACGGTTCGTTAAATTCGGCTTGCAAAAAGAACGCAACAGATTTTGAAACCGGCGATACTCGCGAAGGTATAGGATTATTGAACGAGCGAAAANGGTATAGGATTATTGAACGAGCGGAATTGCTCTCCGGTATTTTCCTTGGTTCCGCAAATATCGCCGCCGGCCTGTTTTGCCTCATATTTCAAAAAATTAATATCGAGATATATTTGGACGCAATACAATTTTACTTGTAAGATTTCAGAATGGATACTCAGCTATCTGTTTTCTAGTAATCGAACGTGTATATACACACACTTACAGACGTATATATCGACCCGGTTCGAGAAAATTAAATATCGCAGGGACACTTTTTAATTAAAGTGATGCACGTTACGCACGCATTCTCCCGGGTCTCTCGCGATTGAAAATGCTACGTTGAGCGAATAAAAAACGGATTGCACATTATAACGATGGGCAAACAATCGCTAGTCTTTTACACACACGCTTATATTAGATAAATTTATATTAAATCCCGGAATTTAATTGCTGAATTATTATTTGAGAATAACGACGAATAAATTATCCGCTAAATATTATAAAAGTCGTGCAATTAAAGCCGCGTAATTAACTGTGACGAGAGCGACGACGAAATTTAATTTAATCATAGAATTGCGATTTACACTCTTTATTATTGTTGATGATTGGTTGTCATCTGTCGAGCCCAAAATACGATTCATCACTCATCTTTGTAGATTGCCCGTCAATCCATTTACATCAATGCCATCCTTCGACGATGGACACAAAAATCCCCTCGATCTCTAAGCACATGCATTATGCCGATATAGCGGGAGATATCGATACTTTCCAATTCTCCATTCCCTACGTGTCGAAGAGTGAATTATCGTTTCATGTTGTCGTATCTGTCATAATTAATTGAATATAATCAGAAAAATTGTTTGATTTATCGAGCAGCGAGCACTCAATTTGTTATTTCGACACGCGCGACTTAAATTCAAAAAATTTGTCCAGCCACGTATAAGCACAGAAAGATTTCATCGATTCAAAATGATGTTCGTTAAATGGAAGTCAGAGATATTTCTTTTTTTACATGGGTTGAATATATCACTGGTGATGTGCTGGGGGTACGAGATAACTCGAACGGGGAGCGTCCGGAGATTCTCTAAACCGCGACTTTCGGCCGAAAATGGGCAAATTTGAAAGAACGAAGGGAATAGCACAGCCGGTAAGATCGTTCGGTGCATAACGACACGCCGGGGTCGACGCGGCCGTCTGAGGGCGCACGTCGACAATCGTCCTAATATCGTCCTAATACCGAACGATGACACGTAACAAACCGCATTCAAGAACCGACCGACAAATTGAAGGTAGTGCTCTTCCCGCGGGAAGGATGTCTGGAATAAGAGTTGTAGCGGGAACGGGATAACCCGAGACGGAGGAGAGCGAGCGGAGGGGAGAAGCGGCGAGAGATCGTCGGTTTGGTGGCGATGAAAGGGCGGCCGACTCGCGACAGAACGCGCGGCGACGCTCGTCCGTCGCAGTCCAGATGTAATTACCTTGTCAACAGTGCTTAAAATCCCACGTTCGTGCTTTCGATCGATAACGCGCCGCCGTCGATCGCGATTACCGACGCGATTGTCCGAAGGAAAAGATGCAAAAACGCACGTCCCGCGAAGAAGAGTGGGGAAAGGGAGAGTGAAAAAGACGACGTTTCGTCGAAGCGGTGACAATAAGCGACGAGACAAAAGAGCGCCGATAACGGGCGGCAGATATGGCTGCGTAGTTCCGCGACCTAACCGAATGTCAGTGCGCTTGAGTGAAGCCGATCGTTCGAGGAATCCGCTATCGAAATGAAGACTCGCCACCTGTGGCTAGAAGCGGCCGTCGCTCTCCTCGTGATGACAGGTAAGCGAGCCGTCCATCGGGATTCACCTCGAATGTCCTCGAGGAGAGCGGAAAACGCCGCTCGAGTGGACGGGCGTAATCGCGCGTGACGTCGCAGTGAAGAAGCGGTCTTTCGTTGCTCGACGTGCGTCGATCGCGATGCTCGTTATCGCGACGTGAAACATCGACCGATGATTTCTTTGTTTTTTCTCCTCGCTGAAATTATGCGACACGGTGGGATCCGTTAAACGTCTAAATAACGTTACATTATCTCGCATCGCGCGGACGTCCTTGAAATAAATTTCACGGTCGAAAGGAAACCGTCGATCGGGAGATTCGTCAAAGAGAATTTCGTTAAAATTTCACGTCACAAAGGACGCCCGTCCTCCTGTATATCCCACCGTCTCTCTCTCTCTCTCTCTCAAGCACGTGCCACACTGCGAATTGTTGACCGGCCAAGATCTTCGGCCACTTCAATCGAGCTTAAATTGTTTACAAGGCCATCCGAAATTTCCTGCGAGAACGTTGCATTGACCGAAGCGCCGCATTCGCTCTTATCCCGACTATCTCCGTGATATTATATGCAAGAACGATAAGATTGTCGTCCCGAAGACGGATGAAATATTTTTATCCCTTCGCATGCTGGCGAGCGTTCATTCGGCTTTCACCGCGTTCGAGTTTACGCGACCACCGCCACATTTACTGTTAATATTTTCTTCCTTCCCTTACGTCTCATACTCCATTCTTATATTGCGCACGATCTCGCGTGGCGTGTTTCTCGCTCATTTCTTGAGGACTTTGTGTAACATGTGCGCTGTATTAAAGACGACCTTCTTATTCGGGCGAACTCATTTCGCGTGTAAGCTGCGCGAATAAAATATTATTTATTTACTTGGCCGCTTACACGTTTCGCGCGTGTGTCGTGGATATTAAATTTATACGAGACGGCTGAAATACATCGGTATTCATAAATTTGTATGTATGCACATATATGTGTGGCGGTTGAAACAAACGGCGGCGATTATGATTTTGTAACAAATTAGTGATAAAGGCAACGGTTTGTTTTCGCACCCATATTTGTTCCTTCATATTTTGTTTTACATGTTATTTTATTTTTTTTGCTCTGCGGCTCCACTCACTCTTGTTTGAAACCCCAAACATCGCGGACGCGCTCGAGTTTCTCTCGTCTCTTAACCCTTTCGCTACGAGCGTCGCCTATAGACGACATCCGCGTGACGACCTGTGTGTACGAGCGTCGCCTATAGACGACATCCGCGCGACGACCTGTGTGTACTAGCGTCGCCTATAGACGACATCCGCGCGACGACCTGTGTGTACGAGCGTCGCCTATAGACAACGTCTGTAATGTGGGATTGTGTGTCGACCCTTGCTTTATAATTTATCACTGTGAATTAAATTATTGAGAATTTTAATTTGTTATTGGAAAGTGTTTGTTGTTTGTTATTGTAAAGTGTAATTTTTAATTTTTAAATATATTTTTATTGATAATAATTGCAAAATCTCCAAATATGTTGTTGTATAACACTTGAAGAATCGTACGATCCGGAGAATGACGAAGCTGCACCGAAAGATGTAAGTCCGAACACCAGTTTACTTAAGCGCAACATGCACACTTTTCGGCGCAGTGCTCCGTTCAGTGCCGCTACTCCGGCGGCACGGTGGCCCGTTCAACGGTGTCACTCCGACGAAGCACACTGCCGTAGCGAAAGGGTTAAGAGTCTTCCGTCGGCCTTCTTCGCCATCGACGCCGTCGTACTCTTCGTGCGCGAATTTTGATTTTGTTAAATCGATTAAAGTTTCTACATTTATTTCGCACGCCCCAGCATTGTTTCTGTGTACTAGATCTTTCTTAAATAGCGTTAAGCGCTAAATATGTATAAGATGTCCCGTTTTGATGGAAACCTGTGGAATATCTTGAAAACAAAGCAATTGACAAAAAAAATAGTGCAGATAAATAGAGTTTGGAGGGGAACATGATGACCTTAACTTTGTTATAATTAATAATTGAAGACTGCTGCAAGATCTTTTTTTTTTTTTTTTTTAATAAAATCATATAGTTTTTTTTTTAACACAAATTCTCTGTTTATTCTGCGTATAAAAGTATTGGAATAAAATCATCGAAGAGTGAATATTTTTCCAAATATTTTATGTGTATATTTTCTATTCCTACATTTACATACTTGTCAATACAAAATCTGAGATAGCTCATAAAGTATTCGATAACATCACCTCGACACTTTTGTACGACAGGTAGAATCGATCGCTGTAAGCAAACATGGGGAAATAAAAAAAAAAATGTTACAGCATTCTGCAAATACATCGATGCACTGATGTGCAGTGATTTGTATCAAAAATCAATTTCTCACATATTATTACGTAGAAAAGTGTTCAAGCGCTGTTATCGAAGAGTGAATACATAACTGTTGCATTTCAATCTTCTCGCATTATCGATCAGGCGAATATTATTGCGCATTATCGAGGAGGAAATGAACGACGCAATGACATATTAATTATTTCATTGTGCATAAAATATGTACGGCACAATATCATAATCCGACTGATAAAGTTCTCGGGAAAGATAATCCTCGCTCATCTCGAAAGAATCGAAAATTCTCGCGTTATCGGCAAATAGGTGAATCCTATATATTCGCAACGAGAAAGAGAGAGAAAAAGAAATCCAAGCGCATATGCGCGAACGTGCTTTCGTCCAGTGGGAGTGGAAACGTGCGCTGACAGTGCTAGAAAGTGGCACATTTTCTAAAATATCGTCAGCGCGAAACATGCTTTCCGATGCCGCCGAGGGAGGGACACCCTCGTGCGGAATTCCGCTCCCATTCGTCTCGACGGACGTTACAACGTTAATAAGAGAGCTTCATCCCGCACGAATGAGCCTGCCTCCTCTCCGCCGGCGGTTTAATAGGTCGAATCGTCGATAATCCTCCCCGGTGTAACGGAGTTTCAGCGAAAAACACGTATGCTTGGCTGTTCGCGAGGGTTCGACAGAGTGCGGGAAAGTCAGAGGGGGTGATTACGCGAAAACCGTGAGAGTACCGAACGCGGGGTCACGCTTTTAGGTACGGCTGAATTTTGCACGAGGCTATTTCCCTGGACGGCGGAGTCTGACGCGAACTAAGTTTAAAAAAAAAATTGTTTTCAGTGACCCACTATAGTGGCGTGTCGTCCTGAAAGATGATATCCGCGAAAGCCACTATAGTGGCGCGTCGTACCTAAAAGATTAATACACGTGTGGTGGACGCCCTCTCGGAGAGCTCGCGCGTGTATCGCGGTCGGGAAACCCGCTGGAGGATGAAACGCGTGAGAGTGTTGAGCGAGCGAGGGAGGGAAATTGTCATTCAGCGGAATTTCTCGCTGACGCATGCTGTGCAACCTCTCGCGCGACGAGCAAAAGCGGACTAACGATACGCACTAGATTTAATGCCCCATTCTCATTTTCCTCAAAGATGGGAGCTGCCTGCGAGGGGTCAGTCTGGAACTGATCCCGGATGTGGTGCAGCGCAGCCAGGAGGTGATTCTACAGTGCCATTATGATCTGAAGAATGAGCCGCTTTACACTCTCAAGTGGTACCACAGCTGGTACGAGTTCTACCGGTTCGAGCCCAGCGACGACCCCGCTACGAAGATCTTCAACGTCACCGGGATTTATGTCGACGTAAGTCGCTCGTTGTCACTTGACAAGCGTCCCGCTGACTTTTTTCCACTTTCATTCCTCTCTCGCTGATGTAATGTATTTTCTACATAGTAGTCGATAATGTTACCGTTTCCGTGCGCTCGGACTCGGTGGTTTTCGACTCGCGCGTTTCTCTCACGCGCGCGCTTCTGAAAAAGTAGCGCGAAGCCGGACAATCTAATTTCTTCTCGGTTTTTGTCGCGCGTCCACGGGCTTTCCCTAGGAAATGTCGAAGCGAACCGCTTACACCGTGGCCAGCGTTTCCACCTGGGAGAAAATCATTTCGAGTATTACGCTGGTTTTTGTTCGAAGACACCCCGCGCGATGATAACGTGATGTAACGGCGGGTCGATGAAGGGAAGAGACTCAGGTGTGCGACCGAGTCGTTTGCACCCTCGCAATTCCACGACGATGCGTCGTCTCCCTTAATCGGAGCATCCTCATAACGTTCAGCTTATCTTACGGGAATACGCTAAAGTGTGTCCAGGGAATCGCGCAGTTTGCTCGTTATTCTGTAACCGTCGAGCAAATGTGGGTCTAATTTTCGCGTCGTCGAAACTACTTTACGCTCGCGAGGTTCGCGCAGGTAAATATTGGGTGGCGCTTAAAGAACTCAAAAAAGAATTTCACATTTCACACGCGGTAGCGACTGCTGCATTTAATCCTATCAATTTGCGCTCGATATCGCGAAAAAGCTTTGCAGAAAACTATTCATCCTACATAAGGGAGCCCGAAAGATATTTGTTACAGGCATTGCTTTATCCTCCGAGTGTGCAAGCGATGTTTTATATTTTGTTGATCGATTATATAAATAAAACTAATTTGGTTCCCATAAACACGGCGCAAAGTGTTCATGATTAAAATGAACTTTGTCGATTCCCTTAGTAATGCCGCCTGTAGTATGAAAATTAACTTAATTTGCGCACATCGTTTATTTAAATTTTAATAAAATTCTCCTCCCAGAGCGCACTTAACTGTACGTAATTTAGAATGTTTTACGGCTTTTTTATCAAGTAGAAAGCTTCGCCCGCACGTTTGAATATAATTCTTCGTACCAAGTAAAAATCGTAACGCGAAACGTTTTTCAACGTTGAATAGAATTCATTAACGCGAATATTTCAATAAAGCGAGCGAATTCCCAATGGCGGCAGATATTTGCCATTTAATGAGCCTTAATAAAATATAGAATGAACTATTTCTGCGCAGATAATAATATATTGGTATATAATTATCGGGGATGAAAATTGAAAGTGGATAAAAGCAGTAATTATATATAGGAAATGCTGTGAAATAAAATAATCCAAGTAACGCGTATAATCCGTTATTAACGTAAATATATATGTCACGTGAATATTTATTAGAATATTTATTATATTTAGAAGCGAAGATTCATGGCAGTTATTTCTTGCGACCGGGGGATAACAGCCTGTACAGAATCGTGTCCGACAGAATTTCAATAGTCAACGTGTTATAATTTAGGTGTTTGCAAAAGTTCATAAAGTTACAAATGGTTGGCAGCGATTTAATAATTGTGTTCCTTTAAATTGCTTTTTAGTTTTTAAATATTGACCATATATTGGATCCAATATTGGATCATATTGGATCTATTGGGGCATGCAGTCACAGGATATCGCTATAGTCAACGGCCTTTGAAGCAAGCCGTGAAATATCCGCGAATCGACGCCAAGTCATCCTGCTTTACTTTTAGGCCGCATTATGTTGCAACTAAAGAGACGTTGTCCAAGTTAAATGTCCTGCCGCATCTAGCGGACTCTCCGGACACAGATCTGATTTGCATCTACTCAGATCGGTACAATACGGTATATCAGATACACAGAATGCTGAGGAAGTGCGGAAACGGCTCGACGAACGGGTTATCTCAAAAAAGTAATTACTTATCGGTGCGAGATCAAACGAAAGATAACGAAAGGTTATCAATAGCGACGGCCATGATTAAAATATCATATGTCGTTTCGTTGTTATTAATAAAAGAAAATGGCTACCTAACAAGATCCGAACTTCAACTCGGATGACCAAATTTTCGCTCGTGATTTCAATCGGTCGGTGATAGCTGCAGGAAAGTGCAACGGGTAGTCGGCCGGCGTGCTCAGTCGCGCCGATAAATCATATTTTTGTCCTCCCCTCACGGCTTTATCGACACGGCTATATATAATATTCCTTTAAGCACTGAGCGTCGTTAAACACGAAAAAGAATAAAAGGGGGATCCGAACGGCCGGGAGTATTTCGCAACAGCCCCTACATAAGCCGACGCTATGAAGCTATCCCGCTGCTATTCTTTCGAGCGCCACCGCGGCAACGGCGGAATCGACGAGCGGACAATGAGAGATATGTGCTTTCACCGTAACGCCGGCCCTTGACCGCTGTAATCGTCGTAAAACAGTCTTTTATCATCGCTCCGACATTTCCGTAGGCTGTTACGAGCACGTCGGTGGTTTTCGGGGGTGGCGTAGCGACCGCCAATCGTGCCGCGCCAAAAACAAACCCCTCGTTGTTTCGGTACAGCCGAATGAACGGCCTGACACAACGCGCGCGTCACCGGCCGTGCTTGCGTCCCGTTTCGGCCGGTGACGAAGCACCCCGTGAGTACGGCATCGGTTCCGAAAAATACCCGCCCGCCAGAACATCCCCGGGGGAACGCGCGGGGAAAATTTCGGGAAAAATTGTTTTGTCTCATTTATCGGAGCGATATTTGATTTACCGCGCGCGCGGCTTCCGCCGACGGATCTACGTTTCGGTAATACATTTTGCCGGGTTTCGCACCTTGTGTTTTCAAGTCGTTAATATCGAAACACGCGTAACGCCCCCGCTTGTATTTATTTAATAGACATTTATTGGGGATAAATCGCGCCGACCAACGAGGATGGGCGAGGGGGCCGCCTCGTTGTTTTTCCGCCGTAATATTCGATTGTCCGCGGGATCGCAAAATTATTACGTTATCGTGCAACGGCGCTCCATCCGAAAGCTGCGGGGTATTTGCTCTCGACGAGACGGGGAATGCTCGAAGAGATGCTCATTGATTTTCGCGCCTGCGGAAAGTGTAATCCGCACGGCGCGAAATTTATCCGCGTGGCGCGTTTCGTCGGAGATAACATTATCTCGCGGGATTAATCTTTCTTTACAGAGCGACAGAGGAACAAACACGAGATTTCTCGCGGTTATCCCACTGTTACGCGCGAAACGCCGGCGTTTTTCAGCAAATTAGATCGCACGTTAAATCACATCAGCTGTATGTAAATGACGATTTCGTCCTCGCGCAATAACGTAATCGACTCACCCAACTTCTCGGCGCCTTAACCGCGGACCTGTGTTTCAGCCCGCCAATTCGAACCAGAGCCAAGTGACACTTCGCAACGTCGACTTCCCGCTCGCGGGCACATTCAGCTGCGAAGTCACAGCGGAAGCGCTCACTTTCTTCATGGCTTCCAGCTTAAAAAATCTCACCGTAATAGGTAAGTACATGCTGCACCGTATTACGCGATATCCGCACGAAGGACCGCCGTTCTCTCTCTCGGAGTTACCTAGAGCCGCGCACGGCTGAGTCAGACGAGCGTCTCGGCTTTTTTATTTTATCAAATTGAATAGTCCCCGTGGAGCACAGCGAGCGCGAGACTCGATTGTAGCTACCGTGACGTGAGCTCATTTCCCCGCGGAATATCAGAATGACGCTTTCCATGACGAGCAATTAAAAGTTTCGTTCATATTGTTACAATTGCCGCCTGGATTACCATTCCCAGTGATATTTTGAAAGAATTTCAGGTCGAAACTCGCCAGGGCAAATCAATCGTCGTTCTCTCTCTCTCTCTCTCATTTTTCTTTTTAATTTCAATTACACGATTGTGGTTTGAAGCTTCGTTTTCGCTCTTATACGAATGATAATTCCGTTTAGTTGCGAGCAGCAATGCGTTGCAATTAAAGCCAACATAAATGTTTTCGCGTATTTTCTTCTGAACGATGCACTCCACTTTTTAAAAAGCAAGTTGACCTATAGAGCTTCGTTTATTCAGTTTGTGTTAAAGAGGAGGTCAACCCGGTTTCATTTGCCTCATTTGCAGAAAGAGATAAAGTAGGTTAAATCATAATTAATGGCGTTATTTTGAATGTGCAATGCGACTGCCATTATTTATCGTCGTCTCTGACAATCCAAACACGTGGCGCTTCATTTTTAAAAACCTCATTACGAAACAGATTTCATTGATCGAGTGACCGTCCGTCGGATTAACGGGTGGAACCTTGTAAAATGGATACCTGCGATTATTAATACGTCGCTTGCTATCGTCGAATTTAATAAAGTGAAAACGAAAAGCGAGAAACGCGTAAGACAATTGAGAAAAGAACTAAAATATGTAACTTGACACGTTCACTACGCGGATCCACGCCTTTGTATAGCAGTGCATAATGGTGCGCGTTCGCAAAAAAAATTTGCTTAATTTCCGATAAAATTCTGATAAAAACGCATATAAACGTCTGTAATGTTGACCAGGTGTTTCAGAAATCTCGCTTTGATACTATGATGAAACAATTTGGTGAGCGGTAAACGCGGTAATATAATATAAAGTTCCACATATAAACATCCAGGTACATAAATGCGAGATATGTTGAACTAGAGAATTCCACAGTGCTCGCGAATAGCCACAAACCTATCTTCCCGACATTATTTACACTAATTCTCTCGTCGCCGCGATGCACATTTGCGCGATGCAACCGTCGTAAGCCATCCGGAGAGAGCTATTCCCGCGGCGAAGCACACAGTTGCGTCGTTATTAATTCTGTCCTGTTTGATCCGTCGCTCCTCGCCGGTGAATTGATTGTCGCTCGATACGCCCGGTATCTCATTTTGGTTTCGCGTGTGTACGTGCGGGAATCTATGACTTCCTGTACAATTTCCGACTAGTCAGAATTTTCCCAGCGCTTTTTCTAACGCCCGCTTTCCCTCTTAACGGCGGTGGGGAGCGTCACCCGCCATTTAAGCATTCACCAAGAATATCGCCGCAAATTTATTTACACGAAATCACATGTGTTTCCTGCGCTTCTATCAGTTCGACGGCAACGACGGCGATCTGGCGACATTCCAGCCACAAGATCCTGCGTACACACCGAATCGTTCGTTGGCACGACTCATCCCGGCGTCTCGGATATAACTTGTCGCGTGGAATTTTCAGTCGATGTAATTGAAAGTACGTTTCCGGCTGATAACACTCGGCGATAATTACGCGTCACGAACAAATTCGATAGAGTGAATCGCACACTCAAGACATGCTCGATCCCCTGCTAATTAAGTTATCTGTTGCCTTTTTAAGGCATCATGAGCGATAAATCTCGTAAAAGCGAGATCACTTGTCTTATATTTTCCCTTCGCAGCGATGAATCTTCTCGTTCGTTATCTTCATGTTATATATTTTTTAACTTTTATACTGTCGTTGTAGCCGACAAAAGAAAGAGAGAGAGAGAGAGGCTAGCCAACAGAATACCCGATCAGATTTACGAGCACCTGGAGATTTCTACTCTTTGGTGTTGCGATCGGATGATGACTCGCGATTTATTCGAGAGACCGCGAGAGGTAGTAATATCATACATCTGTCCGCCAAGCTCTTGAAATCTTCTCGCTATGTAAGTTATTAACGCATTGTCGGCGGGCCCTTTCCACGGTGCTTGTCATAAATTGCGAAAAACCGAGGAGGTATCTACGCCGAGAACGTGTTAACCCCTTGCGTTGCAATGACATCTATTACGCTTTCGCGCAAGTCAAATATGCACGCCGCTAATTACAAACTTGACTTATTATTTCATGATAATCAAGCCTTTGAGCAAATTCCGCGAGATTGGAGAAAAACTCGTGTAACTGGTTCTCTATTGTCTGAGGGCCAGACAAAAACTCGGTTGTACGGTCGTGTATGATGTACCTAGATGGAGAGCGGCACAATAAAATCGACTAAAGTGAAAATAAAGTGGAAAATCGCACAAGTAACTCAGCAAAAAACCCCGTGTAAGTAATGGTCTGCTGAAATTTTGTGCTAATTTAGCAAGGTAAATATGTTAAACAGCAATATATTGCACAAATTTAACAAAATAATGCGCTTAATTTGCAATATTACTGTGCCTAATACAAAATTAATGGAGTCTTCGACTGTAGAAGCAGAAGAATTCCGTCAATTGTTCTCAGTTACTCAACCGAGTTGCAGCCGAATGTTCAGACGAATATTTTTGGTCACGACAACGGAGATATCGTTTCTCGTCAGTTGTCTGGTAGCCATCCTGTCGCACGAGTTTGTAAAGTAGATGTAATTCGAGTTGTATACCTCTGTTTCTTCCGGGAGTGAAATTGGCTGCACATGAATCCGCCAAATAAATGCCGATGCGGGGGGTTAAGAACGGTGTTGCGCAGAATTTGCGTGAAAACGAGAATCGAAACTCTCGTAGCCCCTTGCTTTCGTCTTTTATATTGTCGCGTGCGAGAATAAAATTTCGCAACACACGTGTTTCGCTCGTCAGATTCAGCCCTGCTGTGCGTGTCGCTGCATCGCGGCGCCTTGCGGAACACTTCTATAGAAACGGACGAAATCGAACTATGAGGTTGCAGACTTTGCAGAATTTCACTGATTTAATCAACGAACCGACCGCCGAATGCATGACTACCAGCCGAAAATGCTACAATTATATGCTTGCATGAAGACTGATTTTGGATCAACGCGCGTGCTGAGATAATCGCCGAACTGAAAGGATTTCCCCAATTATTTTGGTTCCTCTCTCGATATATTCGCGCGGCCAATGGAAACGGTGCTCCTTTTGAGATAATAGTTCTGGAAGCCACAAGAGGGTACGCTATATTACAAATTTTATTAGTGTACATATACTGTTTTGTTTAGCGTCAACAAAAAATTGTTTGATGCTTTTGCAGGTTTTTATTTCGTCGAGCGTGGCTAATTTAATTTTCTTTTTACTTTTTACAGCTGACAGTTTTAATAAATGTGCTTGCAATTTCAGCTTTTTCACGATAGTGAACGAAGTGCCGTGTTTATTATATAATCTTATTGTGCCGCTTGATTTGCTATCAGGTGTGTTTTTATTTAACGTGCGTTATTTTCGCATATATTCTATTCGATATTAATTTTTTATTTCGTTTCATTTCTCTTATGTTGTGAGATTTTTCAGAAATATGAAACGAGGAGGTTCTTATATTAGGTCTAGTAAAAAGAAATCCATTATTTTTCCAAGAGGGCTTTACTAATCTGTATCTCGCGTTGTATAAGTCCGATCGGATTACGCCAGATGACGTTAGAAAGATAAGATTTCATACTAAAAAAACCTCTCAGACAGTTTTGTGATTGCTTGACTCAGTATTGTTTGAGCGCGCGTCAAAGATGGACACCGGCAAAGAGAAAATACGCCATATTTTACAGTTTTTCTTCGATAAAGGCGAAAACGCAAACCAGGCGGCTAAAAATGTGAATAGTGTTTATGGTCCTGATACTGTAAGAGCCAATCACTCGCAATTTTGGTTTCGTCGATTCAGTTCCGGTAATTTTGATGTCAAAGATGCACCATGCTCCGGGAGGCCAATTGTCGAAAATGTTGATAAAATAATGGAAATCGTCGAGTCCGACCGTCATGTAAGCACCGTTTCGATTGCCAAGGAGCTAAACATTGCACAAAAAACCATTTGGAACCATTTAAATGAGGCTGGATTCAAAAAGAAGCTCGATGTGTGGGTGCCACACGAGTTAACGCAAAAAAACCTCATGGATCGAATTTCCATCTGCGAATCACTGCTGAATCGCAACAAAATCGATTCATTTCTGAAGCGGATGGTTACTGGTATGAAAAGTGGGTCAATTACGACAACGTCAAGCGAAAACAATCGTGGTCGAATCGCAATGAGCCGGCGCAAACGGTGGCCAAGCTAGGGTTGACGGTCAGGAAGATTTTACTGTGTATTTGGTGGGATTGGCAGGGAATTATCTACTATGAGCTGCTCCCCTACGACCAAACTCTTAATTCGGACCTGTACTGTCAACAATTGGACCGTCTGAAGGAAGCAATCGCCCAGAAGCGGCCAGCTTTGGCCAATAGGAGAGGAATTGTGTTCCATCAGGATAACGCCAGGCCATACTCATCGATAGTGACTCGCCAGAAGCTCCGGGAGCTTGGTTGGAAGGTTCTTTTGCATCCACCTTATAGTCCGGACCTGGCACCAAGTGATTACCACCTGTTCCTGTCTATGGCGAATTTTTTTGCTGGTGAAAAATTCGCCTCAAGAGAAGCTTGTGAAAATCGACTTTCCCAGTTTTTTGCCAATAGGGACGAGGGTTTCTATGAGAGAGGCATAATGAAATTACCTTTGAAATGGCAACAAGTTATCGAACAAAACGGTGCATATTTAACCTAAATCGGATCATTGTAATTATGTTAAATAAAGCCTCCAATTTGATACAAAAATAATGGATTACTTTTTACTAGACCTTATATATTTATTGTATGATATTGTATGATATCGCTCTATTTCGCCGTTATTCGCGATGAAATCGAGCGGTGAAATTGACAGACATTTTTTTCCTCATCGCGGACGTGCCGGGGAGCGGAAAACTATTTGAATAGAATCCATATTTCGAAATTACAAAAGCCACATGTCGCGACGCTATTCTTGGAATGCGCCCCATCCTTCCGCTCCCCGGGAGGAAGAGAGTTTATTTCGCGAGTCTGTATCGGAGAATTCGACGAACGGTCTATGCGTTAAAGCGCGCACGCGATTCCGCGTGGGGCGACCGGAAAAGTGCTTGAATATCAGAAATTCTCTTCTCTCTCTCTCTCTCGTTTCGTGTCGCGTCCCATGCGCGATTTGCCGAGTCGGCGATACACACGCGCGTTGAAATTAAAAAGAGTGATACTCGCTTGTAACCGGCGGCGCGCTACGGCCGGTTGTTCGAAGGGACTCGCGTGGATTTATAGTGCAGTGCGTAACGTTAATATGCGTGCCGCAACGTCCGTCCCTTGGCGGAGTTGTGCGCAGTAATGGCGCATAACTCGTGAACGGCATTACTGAATTACCCAACTATACGAACATTGCGCCTGTAATGCGTGCATCGCCGGTAACATCACTTCGTTATGTCCGACGAGCCGTGCTATTTCTAGAAAGCATTCCATCAGAAAGAAAATTCGCAGGAAACCTCGTTAGAGGAACGAAAGGTCCTTTAAAATTGTACAACGCTAAAGTGATTCGACATTTTTTTTTTACAATCGCGATACGTGACGTAGTTAGATGTATGACGTGTTGTGCTCGGAAATTCACGCACCGCCTTCCACCGTCGATCGCTCCTTTAATATTTACTCGACTCCGTAACGCCGTAGCAATGTTTTTCTCTCTCTCTCTTAACGGAAGGAGAGCGAGGGAAAGAGAGTAGCATTTTCTTCCTTATGACCGGTGAATTTTTTGATATCTTGCCGCAATTAAGTTTCAAATTAAAGTTTTGTTAGTGAAGTAAAATTTCGTGGGAATTAACTGCGGCACAAAGCTACGTCATTCGTTGCACACTTGAAACTTAGCCGCATCTTTAATTTTCAATGTTAAACACCGTCCTAATTATTCATGACTCCGGTCTAAAATAACTACTGCCGCTCCGAGCGCTCCCGACCGCGGGATTATTTGCACAATTTGCCGAAATATATTCATAAACGAGCACTTACGTCGTTGACATCCGCCGTGCTCATTTCACTTCCCGTTGCTTATATTTCGTCGACGAATAATAGATTTCAGTTCGCCGACTCAGGTGTGTAATATAATTCAGTGATTTCACGAATGTGTCCTACGGTCATTATGATGAACACTCATGGAATGATCTCGGGGCAATTAATGAGTGTAATAGATTCAAGCGGGGCTCAGACTCGCGTTTACATTTATATTCTACTTAAATTAATTTTCGTACATTATTTAGCGCACGGTTATTGCGTAATTAATGCTACTCGGAGCCGCACGTAGCGCAAAAGTTTTCATGATCATTGATAGTCGCTTGGTAACTGCCCGATGGTTGTCGTTACATCGACACACATGCGTGAAGCTCTTTCGTTTTAAAGCGACTAATGCTCGCGGACGCGTTTCGGGAGTGAAATTCCCGCGCGCGAAGCAGACGGCAAACGTTCGATATCTACCGCGATTTTAGCCTTTGAGCGTACCGATAAAAGTGTTTCGTAAATTGACGATGCATTCGCGGCGCAATCTTCCTGAAAGTATTGGCGCAACAAATAAAAATTCGCGATACCGCGTATGCGTTTGGACGCGAATTACTGCCGATATCGAAATAATCGATAGACGAGGAATTAACGAAGCTCCTCATACTCTCGGCGAGATCGAGATCGTGCGGTTGTTACAATTTTTCGCTCGATCGCGGATAACATTCGATTCGAAATGAATTCCTGGAAAAATCACGCTCCCCGCATATTCTTCCTCTCCGTACCGGCCGAGCCGCGGCGATTACCGATGAATTTTTTTCCCAACGCGAAATTTTCTTTATTGTTTCACGCGAGTCCGTGCTGCGGCAATAGCCGATTCTGTTCGCAGACACACTTCATTTTACCAGAACAAACAAGCTTTTAATCACAGTTTGCAGCTATTGTCTTTGCATCGCGCACGTTTACACCGCCGCCGCGGCAATACCCCCTCCCACTCGTCGGCGCCGTAGCACGCTTAATATTTTCCCACGGTTACGTTTAGCTACCTTACCGCGGATGGTTGGATAAGTTGCGAGTTCCGGGGAAACTGCGCGATTGAGAGTTTCGTTGACAATGACTATAAGAGAGACCGACGAAATGATTATGTTTCAGATGTGCCCGACGGAGCGCCCGTTATCGCATCGAAACGTGAGCGCTACGACGCGGGAGACATGCTGAGGGCAAATTGCACCCTGCCGCCGTCGTCGCCGGTTTATCTCTCATTCACGCTGAACGACATGCTGGTAAGTAACGACACGATTGTCGTATTATCGAATCGGGCGAGATATAGATAAATAGTTACATAGACAGATAGATAGATGGACGAGTAGATAGATAATGGATGGAAGATAGAGCGGTTGACGTTCTTAATTGTACATATTCAACATGTGCGAAATCTTAAATTGCGAATCGTCAACCGGTTATCCTTGCAAGGGAAGATGTGGAAAAGCGGGGGGGACCGGTTGGCTGAAGTTGACTAATCGATTATTTCGATTGTTTGCCGACAAAATTGAGCAAGCAGGAATTTCATAACCGTTTTTGACACGTTGGGAATCTCAGCTTGTTCGATTCCGTTAGAATAGAAGATAAATCAATTGGTCACGATTTCCGCTAAACCAAGTATACGTCTGATTAAAACAAGGAAAAGGCATAAAAATCATACGAACATTGCGAGAGTCTTCAGGATCGCGATGTGGTTCGCGTGGAATTCGTAACTGTGCAAGCAGGTTCGCTCGAGAGGGAATAAAGAAGCGACGAGAAGTAACTCGACGTATCTCCCTAACTGAGTTCGCTCGTAAACTCGCCGTTAAAAATGAAACGCCGAATGCACTTGGTAGGAGCGCGAATTACTGCGTTTTACCACGTTACCTCGGAGGAAGGAGGTGAATTGCGGAAGACCGTGCTTTATGAATGAAAGGGGGAGGGACTGTGATTTCGGATTACGCGAAATTCTCAACTCGTCATGTTCGGAATTCTCTGTGTTAGAAAATATCTTTAGTTCATAAATAACATCGAATCTAAAGAATTTAACCGTGCGATTGAGAAGAATCTACGCGGAAAAAAGTTTGGTCGAATCTACCCGACAATGGACAAACGCATCTCGGTTGAGTCGTCTCGACGTAAGTAACTGACGTCTACTCACGTTTTACGTTTCTTTTGGATATTTTTTTATTCCGTGAAATATCTACGAAAAATCGATCAGGCCTTAAAACGTACATTTGCGACAATTATTACAATTGCGATGAAACGAGTTGTAAATTTGTCAATTTCTTTCCTAATTTCTCTGATAAACTATATAGAAATGTTTGCGGACAAATTCATGCGTACGATTATAAATTAAAGTTAAGTTTTGATAGTTTTAAAGCTACGCAGAAGCGATNCGTTTGAGGCAAACATCGTTAGCGTTTCGGCATTCTTGATGTGTGCGAAGTAACTAACGTCTACTCACGTTTTACAACGTTTCTTTTGGATACTTTTTTATTCCGTGAAATATCTACGAAAAATTGATCAGGCCTTAAAACGTACATTTCCGACAATTATTGCGATGAATGTCAAACGAGTTGTAAATTTGTCAATTTCTTTCCTAATTTCTCTGATAAACTATATAGAAACGTTTGCGGACAAATTCATGCGCACGATTATAAATTAAAGCTAAGTTTTGATCATTTTAAAGCTTCGCAGAAGCGATTATAATATCCAAATTGAAATATTTACGTAACACACTGACTGGTATAACTTTAATAATATTTTAACGTAAGATTTAATGCGTGCGAAATATTTCACGTAAGAAATTGGAAACTTCTGCAGGAAAGGTGGTAATAAAATCTTGACCAATCAAGCCCCTTAAAGCGCAAGGATGCATCCTTGAAACTTTCGACGAAAATAGGCAATTAAAGAAAGTTTCGCGACTTACCTTTTATTCGTCGAGTCATGCACTCTCGGTCAAAGTCAACGATATTGCCTGATTTTTTATGTTCTCGCAAGCTCGTACAGAATTTCAGTCAAAAATCTTTTATCGAGACCCGACGTTGCGCAAGACTTTGCAAAAATGTGCAAATTGCATCAAAGCTTTCTTTATAACGCGCGAAATAATATTAGAGCGGGTTTCAATAGGACANTGATTTTTTATGTTCTCGCAAGCTCGTGCAGAATTTCAGTCAAAAATCTTTTATCGAGACCCGACGTTGCGCAAGAATGTGACTTTGCAAAAATGTGCAAATTGCGCCCGCGTCTTTCTTTATAACGCACCAAGTAATATTAGAGCGGGTTTTTTCCTCAATAGGACGTACCGACCACATTTAATCTCATAATAGAAAATTTCACGTTAGGTAAACTCAAGCGTTTTTTTAATTTTCAATCGCACGTGTCGGGAGGGAGATATAANTCCTCAATAGGACGTACCGACCACATTTAATCTCATAATAGAAAATTTCACGTTAGGTAAACTCAAGCGTTTTTTTAATTTCCCATCGCGCGGGACACATATCGGGAGGGAGAGAAAGAGAGGAGGAGGAGGAGGAGGGAGAGAGAGAGAGACGATATAGCCTTCCCTTTAGACGCTCACAAAGAAAATCCGGGGCGCTTAAATATGACGTAGCGGCCGCCTTCTCATAATCTGTATTTCAACCGCTGTAATCGCTCACTTCCCTCCAAGATTGAATTTCGCCCCGGTAGCTGTTTAAAAAGCGGAATTTATATTCGGCCACTTACCATGGCAAGGGGATAAGCATCAATGCTACTCGGTCATTGGTCAAGATGCTTTTTTGCGCGTGCCGCCGTATATCATACCGCGCGAATTGCATCATTCCTGCGCTGAGAAAAGTCAGCAAGTGCTTCCGTGACGCTTGCACGCCGATATTGTTTGCTCGAACAGCTTGACGTATCAATTATCGCGCGGATATACTTCTCTATAGACATTCGACTCTTTCGTGATGTCTTGCGATATAATTTCGCGAGCTGAGCTTTATCCGCGTATCGGATGATCGCGTTCTCAAACAGCATCATTGAAACATAACTGAATTATATAGTATTTTAACGGATTTTCTTTAATTATTTTCCTTACCATTAAATTATTATATTATTCTGAAGCGACTTGCCGCGAAATATAATTTATATGCAAAATATACATAAAAGGAGATGTATTTTAATAATATAATATCTAAAACTTGCCGCTTTCAGAATCACACAGTTCATTTTTGAACTTTGAAATATTTTCGGTAATACTGAAAGCGATCTCGGGGGAACTTACGGAATCGTCGTTGTGATACTATTGTACGGCAGTGGCTTCACTGTGAGATCCTTTCGTTAATTTGGCTTCGTTTGATTGACTACGATCACAAGTCACACCCTCCTAAGATCGAATTTCACTACAGTGCTGATTCGATTAGCCCGCAAAATTTGTTTGCGTTTCTCTCATAATTATTGTTCAAGGATACCTCTTGCTATTGTAAGCATTCTCGGTTTCTATAGGATGTGTCGACAATAGGCTCGCTACATAAAAATTTCGTTTATTCTATCTTGACTATTTCAGTAACTTTGCGATCGACAAGAAAAATGCATCGCCTATATGTTAGGAAACTGTTCGATATAAACAAGATTATTAGGATTTAACTGACGTTCGAATGGTGTGTACGCGCGGCGAATTTCATATTTATCGTGGATACATGTCCAACTTTTATCGCCGAAGCGATATTTCGACAGCGAGGGTCCTAAACACGCGTTTCTGGACGATATTCACGACGCCAATATTCCCGCATCGAAAATCGAAAATTCCTCTTCGGAAGTTCATTCGAGGGGTGGGGTATCATCGCGTTCGCAAAAATTACGTCCCGCAGGATTCCGTCGGAGACGTACGGCTTCTATCGATCTGTCGTCGCCTATGTCATCGAAAGTTTAGGTAAACTTTTCGCGATTCACTTACAATTCATTCTACCGTACACACTCACTTTCGACGCCATCACGTTCCCGGGGACGACCCATTAAGGAAGCCGGTCATTCCGGCCAATACTTTTTGGCTCACTCGTCGCTGCGACTCATGCAGGAAAGGAAAAAAAAAAGCGGGGAGAAGAATGAGGGAGAAGTAGAGGGGACATTAATCGGAAGAACACGAGCGAGTCCTCCGACTTTCCATCGAAAACCCTCGTATAGGACGACGCCGTTGAAGGGCGGATGGATAGAACGATTCCGGATGAACGGATCTCGTTGATTTACATCTCGCCGTTCGCACCTTTTGACGTTCGGCGGGACGAGCTCACGCTTGATGATTTGTCGTAGATGGAGACCGCGAGGTACCAGATGCTTGAGGGGCCGCAATTGGGCGAAGTCAGTCTCACCCTGCAACCGTTCCATTACACGAACGGCGGCCAGCTGACTCTACGTTGCACCGCGCAGATCCCCGGCATGTACTCGGCGGTGAGCGAACTGCAGCTCGGCGCGGGTATACGCGAGCCAGTGCCCGAAATAGGTGAATATCAATTTTATTTCCGTTTGGACACTCCCTATAAATCGGTGGCCGCGCGACGGCTATTCAGCGAGGATTTTCGCGCGACAACGTTATACTATTGCAGGCGAGCCGAGCTAAAATCAAACGTTCGGGCGTAAAGAAGACGTTTAATTTGATATCTCAACGCGAAGTGTATTTTGAGGAAGTTGTCTCGTGAAATTTGTTAGACTGAACGCGGTGATTTAAATCGAGCATCTCCCAGCCCGCGAATGTACTTGAGTTGTTAGAAAAAGCCGAAACGAATCGTAGCCTCCCTGAATTGAGTTCAAATAGCTTGGTTATCAGCTCAGTCAGATATTCCTTACCACTCTATCGCGACTTGACGGATTCGACGGTTAAGTGGGGCGAGGATTCACAAATTTTTCAATTGCTCGGCGAATCGACGAAAGCAAAATCCAGAAGACGTGTGGGAAGATTCTCGCGAAAAAGAACGCTCGCGACATATGTTTCCGCTTTATCGTAAACGCACGAGCGCACACCTGCCTTTTCAACCTGTCTGCGATGAAGTAGCGTACGTTGCGGGTAATAGTCGCGGGCTATCCGGATTAGTCGCACGGACTAATAAATTTCGAGAGCCACCCACTCGAAGCCTCCGCCAGTGCATGCCTGCACGCGACGTCGACGAGATTTAATTGAGTGGCCACGGGTATAACCTACGCTCCCATTACCTTCCACCCTTTGCCCGCTGCAAACCGGCGCTTTCGTCGCCCCGAACGGTGTGTATGTCGATGATCACCGCGTTCCCTTCTGTTGCCCGCACGAAATGGCCATCGCGACCACGTCATTATACATAAGCATTATGAAATATTTCCGCACGTCGAATTAAAATTATTGCAAATCTGGAAAAGGGGAAATTACCGATGTGACTTTTTATGCTCACAAGCGCGGTATGAAATATCGCGAGCTCGTTTTAATTGTTCTCCAGCCTTCATTTGCACATATAGGATGTTTAGAAAAACCATTCGATATTTATATTGCACATGCATAGAAACCAGTAAGTCAATCATGATGCTAACATAGACAAATATTTATATCTCTGAAAAGGTTCAGCTTTTGTTTACTAAGGTTTTTTTACTCAGTATAGCGTCTACCATATAAATATTGAATGGTTTTCTTTGAATACCCTGTATAATTATAAAAACAAATTTTAAGTCACACACAACACACACGCGCACGGGCATTGCTTCTAGTGATCCCTACAAAAGAAACAGACGATTCTTAATGCCATTTCAAATTTTGATCCTGCCAATCTGAAGGGGAACAGTCTTGTAAAGTTACAATCGTTCTGTGCGCGCAGTTTAAATCCGTCGAATTTTGTCGCGATGGACAATTTTGTAATTTCGACCATTTTGTTGCTGTCGCGCGGGTACGTTAATCCTGTACCGAGCGCTAGTTTTAGAACCTAGCTTTGAAACTGTGTGTGTCAATAGATTACACACGGCGGCAGCTACTAGCGCGTTGGCAACCCCAATTTTATGATCGTACCCCGCAAAAAGTATCGTGCGCCGATAATCTATATCCTGGTGTTTTGGTCCTCCAATGGATTCCGCTCGAAATACGGGTGATTGGATACTTCCGTTCGTTCGACGGCCGGGAAAATATCCAGTGGGTTTTGCGTAACTCGCTCTGGGAAAACACGACAAGCGCCATTTTTGTCTGTTTTATATCTTGCCTGATGATACGGTATTCCTTCCCTACCCTCTAACCCATTGGAAAATGCGGTTTTATGGTTCCCGTATGATATTGAAGGTGTTATTGTTTAATAAATTCATTTTTCTACAGACAAACAATATTGAAATAAGGTCGCCACAAAGGACGAAATCCAATTTTTCCCCCTTTATGCTGCTGCGCCCTTTAGATTGCTTTAATTTTCTATTTCCTTTCTGCGTATTTCCACACTTTACAAATAGTAAAATAAACATTGACTCACTGTTTATTCCAAGAAATATGCTTAGAAATTCATAAAAATGACCAAGATTCAGCGTTTGAATTAACATAGAAAAATCCGAGGGGAACTCAAAGCGATCGGCTAGTCCGAAAGGTAGCGCGTGAAAGCCAGGAGACACTCGATATAAGTTTCTCGTTTTTACGTTGGCCGTTTTGATGCGCGAGAAAGTATCAAATGTTTGCACGTGTAATACGGCGGATGAACGCTACCGTGGATTTTTCGGCGATTTTCTCGCGCTTCAACGGAAATTTAATATGCGAAGCGGATGCAAAGTAGATGGATGACTCGAAGAAACGGCTGGCAGGTGTTGTCCGGCGAGGAATGTTTATGAATTCGCCGACACGGAAAACTTCTTATCGCAACACATCGGCGAACGCCGACGTGACACGTGCGTATGTGCCGCTTTAATACGTCGGACTGATAAATTCGCGTTATTTCGATATAGTCAATCAACTATACAGCGGTAAACCAGAATTATTCCGGGATCAACTATGCGGCGGTAAACCGAGATATCACACGCGTAATACGAAGTGCGGTGATATTACGGCATCCATTGTTAACGGCACAATGTTATAATGTTCCTCGTTTCTTAGCGATCCACCCCTTCCTGCTCCGCCCGCCGAAGTGTTTCGCGCGAGTACAGTTCTAAACGAGCCGCGGATCCATTAGCGCGCTGATAAATTCCATCGTCGCTATCGATAAAACATTTTGACGTACAATGCAATCCCGTTTCCCCGGGACCGTCGGCACGTACAATTCGCACATTCGCAAATTGTGGAAATAAAGAAAAATCGGTTGCCAGCGTGAATTTAATAAATCGCGGCGAAACGGCGGATTAACGGAACTGTGTAAAAACTTCGATTTTAGCACTGTAATCACTTCTACGCCACGCCGCGCGCATTAGCCCCTTGGCATTTTTCGTTAATGTTGTTCCCCCCCCCCCCCCCCGCTCACTTTCTCATTTATTTTCTTTCCCCCTCTATTGTTGAGCCATCGAATTGTCTCGCATTTATTTATTTTGCAAAAAAAAATAGAAGCAAAGGTAAAAAGACCGGCGGCCTGTATTCCGGCCAAAAGCGGGACGTTCATTTTATTTTCACAATGACATTTGCCCGATAACATTTAATAAGCGCCGGTCGGCACTCTATAAAAGACTGTGGCGTTTACGGGAAATAAAAGCAAAAATGGTATTTTCCGTTACGCTCGTTTTTTCGACAATGTTTGTCCTTTATGGAACATCCGATTCATATGTGACATTAATGTAACAATACGCGATATGATAAAAACGACATTGCGTGACACATATAACGTCATCTCTTGCTCCATTTCTGGATTCACGCCGGGAGAGCTCGCTCTATCGGCAGCGCAGTTTCGAATATCTCTTCTGTTATACTTTCCGGAGACATCGCAAATAATATTTAAATTGTTAGCACGCGCGCACACACATCTCCCCGCTCACGTCCGAACGTCGCGCGATCTTTCTGCATTATATGTATTAAACGAAATATAGCGACGTACAAAATAAACAAAATATAAAATTGATGTGCTGTATAAAATTAATATCTAAAATAAATATTTCTCTATTCGGCGTAATAATATGAAATATCTGTATTTAACGTAAACGCGGCGATACGTGTGCGGAAAGTACATCGGTATGAGCAAATATAAGCGATAAAAGTGCGCATTTAAAGTGCGGAGGTTGAAACCGCTATAATTTCGGTGTGGGTTCGTACTTCGATGTTACACAAGAAGCCATTTTTAGCTTTATTCGCGCGCCAACGGGATGTTCGTTTTGCCCGTACACACAACAAATTAACTCGTCGAATTGATATTGCGGTTTCGCAAACAGCCGGCGATACAAGCTGCCGGCGATACGCAAACTTTACCGCGTCTTGATTATGTCATCAATTATACGTCGGTAGATACACTCGGATAATTAATCAACGTACATGACGAAGGATCGACACAGATTGATCGGAATGAATCACCATCGACAGCTGAGAAATAACACGCACGATCCACATCACTCATTTCATTCGGCTTGTGCTCGAGGGCGCGCAATCGCCGAGAACGTCCCGGAATAACGTCGTATAACGTCGTAACGCGAGATTGTCTTTCCTACTACAGGGGGAGTTTGCATGGAAAAACTCGTGTACGCGGAAGTTTAACGGGCGGGCTGCCGCGAAATTCACGTGGATTTCATATGTATCCACCCTTCGCTCCTCCTCTCGCACCCCCTGTCTCTATACCACACACACATATATAAGCGGATAGGCACGAAAGATTCGGTTGGAAAAACTTGCCCGAGAGGAAACGTCGGTTCTCGTGGCGAAACTTCTGTCTCGCAATCCTACCTTCTCCCACCCCACTCTCCTTTCTCACGCCACATCCTTCCGCCCACGCATCCTCTCTCTGTCCCCCTGCAGAATTACTCGGGACGTTAATCTCGCGTGTACAAACGAGGCAAGAAGAAAGGGATTTGAACGGGCTGGAGGGACGCCATGTCCCCCGAAGGTTAACGCGCATATTTTGCGTTTGAGTGCGCGCGCGCACGGAAATACGTCGGCTTGAGCGGACAAAATTGGAAATAATTCTCATGCAGTTGCGAATTTATTTTATTCCCCTGGATACTTCATTAATTCGGCCGCTTAATCAAATCCCATTGCAAAACTCTCTTACATAGAGGAGAGGGGAGTTTACATTTAAAAATTACTATCCGACGCGTAATTAATTTTATTATTCAGCGTGCGATAGAGCCGTCGTTTATCATACGTAAAAATTTCTCAAACAGATATTGTCGCGCGTTCCTGTACATTTCCTGGTCGGCGTAATTATTTTTAATGTTTTTCAGTAAAATTATATCATAATATATCTCTGACATTAAAGCCTTTTTTATATACATATTTCTGGACTAACTCGTCCGCTTTTCCACTTAATTTTTCGATTGTTTCCGCTCGAAACCAGCTCTCACGAATACGTGCAATTAAAACGAAGCATAATGTTAAATCCATTATGCGACGCAGCTCTGTCTTAAAAGTATTGGGTGAGTGCAAAAGTTCGTGCGGAGGTGCATTAGATGACGTTAGAAGCGGCGTAAAGTTTTGTCATTAATACCGCCATCT
>NW_014554684.1:0-479 GCF_001313825.1 Dinoponera quadriceps | reverse complement strand
TCTCCTTGCTTGAGAGGCAAGCAAGGATTGAACTTCAGCTTGACGCTCGAAGATTTGAGGCGGCTGAGAAACCGGCGCCGGCTCAGCCATCGCACTCTCGCTGGCGCGTGAGCCATCATGCAGCATCGTGTGATGTCGTTGGTGGCAGACTCGACATGAATATTTACTTTTGCAATTGAGCACTGAATGATTTTGACTAAGGCAATTATAACATCTGCCGTACTGCTTGACGAGCTCACGACGCCGTTCAGGACCTCCCTTAACAAATGACGGGCAAGCGCTAAAATAATGCCGTGCCTTACACACCGGACATTGAGGAAGGCTAGACGCAGATGCGGTCGCGACATTGACCCTGGGCATTTGCGCGACCCTCGCCAATTTTCCCGTAAAACGGGCAGATAGTTCTTCGAGTGCGCGAGTGCGGCGAAAGATAAATTTATCTAATTCATCGAACGACGGAGGAGAACTAAAGTCTGCGG
>NW_014554683.1:0-1929 GCF_001313825.1 Dinoponera quadriceps | reverse complement strand
TTCCCATTTAATTAACAATCAATATTGATATATCCGATATATAATGTGTAAACGATTGATTTGTAGGATCGTGTAAGAAAAGAAATTTCTAACGTGATGCAGGAAAATGATGGAAAGCTTACTATGAAGGCATTACAGAGTATGCCATACTTGGATATGTGTTTGAAAGAGTCGATGAGAATGTATCCTAGCGTCCCTTTTATATCGCGTGAATGTTCCGAAGATGTAAAGTTACGTGAGTAATTAATAGACTCTATATATAACATTATTATATATAGATCTCTATATATAACATTATTCTTCGGACAGTTCAAACATGGAACTGCGATGGAATACAAATAGATATGAAATCAACAGAGTGTATTTTAATGTTTCCCATAAAATAAACAAGAAAACTTATATAATCATATTTAAATTATTCATCTATATTTATAATAATATATTATAATATTTTGAAAAGTTGTAAATCTTTTCAACTCGCTCAACTTCATTCATTACTCCACGTGTATGGAGAATTTGCATATGTGTACAATAAATTAATTATGCATATGTACATATATATTTATTGTTAAACTTTCTATTGCTGTATATAAGACATACTTTATTAGATTCATTGGTATTTTCAGATCCATATTTGGTGCCAAAAGGCACAACGGTACATCTCGGTATCTATGATCTTCATCATGATGCTAAGATTTGGCCGGATCCGGAGGTATTTAATCCAGATAGATTCTTACCAGAGAATATAAGGAGTCGTCATCGTTATTCCTATTTACCATTCAGCGCCGGACCACGAAATTGCATTGGTAATTTATAAAATATTAATTTCTTATTCCGGAAATATATTTTAATGGAATTACAATCTATAGGTCAACGATTCGCTTTGTTGGAGTTAAAAGCTTTGATAGCTCCTTTGGTGTACAATTTCTACTTAGAGCCCATTGATTATTTGAAGGATATCCGATTCAAGGTGGATTTTGTATTTCGTGCTGTACGTCCAATTCGCATGAAATTTATTCCGATCACACGTACATCTAACACGAATATTAATTCTTAAGAAGAAATCGATTAAAGCGAAATGTTACGTTAATAAGATTATATATTAATTGAGATTTTATTAATTATAAACACAGTGGATGTTACGTGCAAGCATATCTTATCATTGGCAGTTAAGAATAGAAAAAGAAATATGTTCTTCAAACAGCGGATATGTAAATGTGCATTGTAAGGTTTGTAAGGCATTGAAAGGCTTTGGAAAAATTGAATTTTTTCAATCACATGTAATCGCTGTCAAATCCATCGGCACGAACAATTATAACCTTCCGATGCGCATCCGTTATTATTAGTTTGGAAGCTATAAAACGGGCGTTTTTGGTTAGTCTGTGTTCAACTGCGACTGAGAGAGGTTAATTACAACGTGCGCTCGATATTTTTATTTATAAATTTTAAAGGTATTCTTCTTACTCATTTTGTAAAATTTTTTCATGTTTGTGTTTCATTTTTATTTTATATTTCTCCCAAACCAGATGCAAACAAAACGCGATTTACATCTACTTTTTTTGTATGAGTACAAATTGAATCATAGTGCAACTCAACCTTCGAGAAATATTAATCAAGCTTTCGGAAATGGATCCACCAATGAAAAAAATGTTCGATATTGGTTCCAAAAATTTCGTTCTGGCAATTTGAGCATCGTCAATGAGCCTCGAAGAAGACCACTGGTCCATATTGATAACGAGGAATTAAGGACGACTATGGAATCCGATCCAGACACAAATATTCGTAAACTTGGGACTAAGCTAGGAACTAGCCATACGGCTGTATTGAAACATCTGCGTGCAATAAACAAAGTAAAAAATTGGACTCATATGTACCGTACAAACTGACGGAACTGCAGATGGTCGACCGCAAGAGTAAGTGCGCATCTTT
>NW_014554682.1:4603-4838 GCF_001313825.1 Dinoponera quadriceps | reverse complement strand
CAGCTCATAGTAGATAATTCCCTGCCAATCCCACCAAATACACAGCAAACGGTCTTCCTGACCGTCAACCCTGGCTTGGCCACCGTTTGCGCCGGCTCATCGCGATTCGACTACAATCGTTTTCGCTTGACGTTGTTGTAATTGACCCACTTTTCATCACCAGTAACCATCCGCTTCAGAAATGGATCGATTATGTTGCGATTCAGCAGCGATTCGCAGATGGAAATTCGATCCA
>NW_014554682.1:0-4523 GCF_001313825.1 Dinoponera quadriceps | reverse complement strand
GGTCCAATTGTTGACAGTACAGGTCCGAATTAAGAGTTTGGCCGTAGGGGAGCAGCTCATAGTAGATAATTCCCTGCCAATCCCACCAAATACACAGCAAACGGTCTTCCTGACCGTCAACCCTGGCTTGGCCACCGTTTGCGCCGGCTCATCGCGATTCGACCACGATCGTTTTCGCTTGACGTTGTCGTAATTGACCCACTTTTCATCACCAGTAACCATCCGCTTCAGAAATGGATCGATTTTGTTGCGATTCAGCAGCGATTCGCAGATGGAAATTCGATCCATGAGGTTTTTTTGCGTTAACTCGTGTGGCACCCACACATCGAGCTTCTTTTTGAATCCAGCCTCATTTAAATGGTTCCAAACGGTTTTTTGTGCAATGTTTAGCTCCTTGGCAATCGAAACGGTGCTTACATGACGGTCGGACTCGACGATTTCCATTATTTTATCAACATTTTCGACAATTGGCCTCACGGAGCGTGGTGCATCTTTGACATCAAAATTACCGGAACTGAAGAGACGAAACCAAAATTGCGCGTGATTGGTTCTTACAGTATCAGGACCATAAACACTATTCACATTTTTAGCCGCCTGGCTTGCGTTTTCGCGTTTATCAGAGAAAAACTCTAAAATATGGCGTATTTTCTCTTTGCTGGTGTCCATCTTTGACGCGCGCTCAAACAATACTGAGTCAAGCAATCACAAAACTGTCTGAGAGGTTTTTTTAGTACGAAATCTTATCTTTCTAACGCCATCTGGCGTAATCCGATCGGACTTATACAACGCGAGATACAGATTAGTAAAGCCCTCTATTGGAAAAATAATGGATTACTTTTTACTAGACCTAATATATCGGGTGTATGGGGATCGACGCCCCTATCTTCAAGCATTATTACGGGCCCACCCCAGCCACCCTAATATCAATCGTTCGATGGTTAGCCGGTTTCCCTTAAAAACATAAGGGTCATTCTTACTTTCGGGGCTTTAATTCTTCAAAAATTGAAATATTACATATATTTTATTTACGTATTTATTTATGTAATTTATTTCTATCTTACTTTTGAAATTTTTCCAAGTTTTTTAAAAGTTTCTATTCTGTTCTCTCTCGCTCTTTCTAAACTATACTCTTTTTGTTGCTTCACTTTTTTCATTAATTCGTGATAGATGTAAAACGACGACGTATCCTTCTTCTATTTATTGCTTTCTTTTCTAAGTTTTTTTTTCTAATTTTTTTTTGGTTTTTTCATGCTTTTTGGTTTTTTTTAATTATTAAATTTTTGTAGCTTAATTTTTTAAATGATTTGTGATATATACAGGGTCATCGAAAAGTATTAGACCCCCCTAGTATCTTCAGTTAGAATGCATTTTGGGAAAAATATCCAATAGCAAAAATGTATGGTTTCAAGCCTGGAGTAAGATGATGACCTTGATTTTGACCTCGATTATGTCCTTCAAGGTCATCTCAAGGTCAACTTTATTTTTTTTAATGGAACTCCATACATTTTATTGCATATCCTTATAGCTTATCTCGAGAGCTTTCCAGAACACAATTATAAAGTATTTTTTCGTTAAGTGCTTTTTGAGTTATAAAGGTTTGAAGTTAACAATTTGTTAAGTGGCGTGTGATTCCGGCCAGTTAATGAAGATCTTTGGGATAATCAATTGAAGCGCAATGGCTTCTTCTTTTGTTACATAAATAATTTTTCTTTCCCATATCACATAAATTTTTCATAAATATTATTAATTGATCTACATTGTCTACATGTATTAGATTTTCAGTTGCTTAACGAGCTTTTTGCTAGTGCTGGTTGAAATAAACAAATTGATAGTTGGACCAACACNACATTTTATTGCATATCCTTATATCTTATATCGAGAGCTTTCCTAAACACTATTATAAACTATTTTTTCGTTAAGTGCTTTTTCAGTTATAACGGTTAACAATTTGTTAAGTGGCGTGTGATTCCGGCCAGTTAATGAAGATCTTTGGGATAATCAATTGAAGCGCAATGGCTTCTTCTTTTGTTACATAAATAATTTTTCTTTCCCATATCACATAAATTTTTCATAAATATTATTAATTGATCTACATTGTCTACATGTATTAGATTTTCAGTTGCTTAACGAGCTTTTTGCTAGTGCTGGTTGAAATAAACAAATTGATAGTTGGACCAACACTTACTAATTAGTATTTTTCTCTACTTAATTATTGAGATTAATTTCCTATCACTTACCTGATTAATTGTTCTTTGCTATAATTACGAATGGCGGAGCTTTCTGAAAAAGATCGAATAACTCTATTAATGATGCAAGAATGGGGAGATCAACAAAGAGGTTATAAAACATTAACGCGATTATTTAAAGAAAATTTAGGGAATGAAAAGAATAGGATCTCTGTAATCCGTATTATTCATCGTTTCGAGGACATTGGTAGCGTTAAAAGCCGACCAAGATCTGGTAGACGTAAAACAGCAACAAATAATTATTAGATGTTTTACAGTCTTTCGTCGAAAATCCCCATATTTCCATCAAGCGCGTTGCACAAGAACACGAAATCGGGCATGCATCTGTCAGTAAAATTTTGAAATTAAATAAATGGCATCCATACAAACTCCATTTGTGCCAAGAGAGTTATCCGAAGACGATTGATAGACGCATCGAATTTTGTGATCTTATGATGGAGATGGATGTCGACGATCCTCTATTACTTAATAATATTGTTTTCTCTGATGAGGCAACATTTGAACTGACTGGAAATGTAAATAGACACAATTGTAGATACTGGAGTGACGTCACTGGAAAAGAGACAATCATACCCAATATCCACAAAATCTTAACGTATGGGCTGGTATTCTTAATGGTAGACCAGTTGGCCTTTTCTTCATTGAAGGCAATTTGACAGCACAGTTACACCTGTCACACCTGAAAAGTAAAGTTTACGCCACCGAGCCTCAAGATTTAGATAATTTAACCCATTAACGACCAAGACGGTCGATTTTAGACTACGTTTTTGTAGCTGAATTTCAGGTATTTAACAGAGTAGTAACTGGGTCTAAAGTTTGATTCATTATGTTTTTGGGTGTGCTGAATCAGAATCCGGATTCAAAATCCAAAAATTTTAACCACAAAATTAAATATGGCGGTTTTTATGCAAAAAAGCTAAAAAAATTTGTCATTTTCAATGTTTATCATTTTTTTTCAAGCATAAAACGCATAAATACCAGGTGTATGCATAAGTTTTTCCGGTTTTTTGGTAAAAAAAAACAAGTGATTTTCAAGGGAAATTAATTTTTTTTTATTCAAAGTATTGGCCATCGGCTTCTACACATTTCGCCCATCTTTCAGGTAATTTATGAATACCATGCCAGAAAAACTGCTTGTCTTTTGCGGCAAACCATTTGTCTAGCCATTTTCCAACTTTCTCGAAATTGCTGAAGTGCTGCTCTGCGAGCGCGTGCCCCATTGATGCGAAGAGGTGATAGTCAGATGGCGCCAGGTCTGGGGAGTGCGGCGGGTGCGGAAGGATGTCCCATCCAAGCGATTTCAAGGTGACTGTCACTGGTTTTGCTGTGTGAGACGGCGCATTGTCGTGTAACAAAATCACTTTGCCATGTTTTTTGGCCCATTCCAGTCGTCTTTCAATTAATGCGTGGTTTAAATTAATCATTTGTTGGCGATAGCGTTGTGTATTAACGGTTTCGCCAGGCTTCAAGAGTTCGTAATATACACAATACCTCTCTGGTTCCGCCAGACACAGAGCATGGTCTTCTTGCCGAAGCGATTTGGCCTTGGTGTTGATGGACCGGCTTCGCCAGGTGAAAGCCACGATTTTTTCCGCTTCGGGTTTTCAAAATAAATCCATTTTTCGTCACCCGTCACAATTCGATACAAAAATGATTTCCTTTCGTGGCGTTGAAGCAGCATTTCACAAGTGACTTTGCGATTTTCCATTTGACGTTCATTCAAATTGTGTGGGACCCATTTACCGAGTTTATTGATCTTTCCCATTGCTCGTAAACGTCTGCTGATTGTTTCTTGTGATACATGTAATGCTTCTGCTAATTGCCGTTGAGTTTGAGTTGGGTCATTATCCAATAACTTTTGCAATTGCTCGTCTTCGCGTTTTTGTGGTCTACCAGAGCGCTCACTGTCTTTCACATTGAAATCACCATTTTTAAATTGTCGAAAACATGTCTCACACGTTCTAATCGATGGAGCGTGTTCACCATATGTTTCTACCAGCAAACGATGACTTTCAACAGCCTTATTCTTTTGATTAAATAAGAAAAGCAATGTGTGCCGCAAATGTTCTTTTTCAGGCACAAAACTCGACATGATCACTGAACGATAAAACAAATACGCTAGTTTTTGGCGGACTCAACTTGTGTGTGTTTATAGTGTTAAATGTCAGACGAACAAAATGACATATGTGTCAAATTAATACTCTGCGTACTTTTCGCTGGCGCCATCTCTTAGTTAAACCGGAAAAAAATTATGCATATACCTAGTATATGGAGTTT
>NW_014554681.1:867769-892256 GCF_001313825.1 Dinoponera quadriceps | reverse complement strand
GTCGAGATAAATCGTAGTTACTACGACTCCCGCCCTTAATGTGTTAATAATGCGAGAGCCTACGGCGAAATTAGGACCTGACGGATTAGCGTCGGGATAGGCAGCGACGTAAGATTAACGATTCCGTCCGCGCGGGAGTTCGGATATCGCGTCGATGCATATCGCGGCTGTCTCGGCACGCGGAGAAGAAACGGTCGGCGAAGGAAGGGCGAAATTGGAATTAAAATTGCACGAGGCTGAATTTTGCACGAGGCCCGAGTGCGGAGGGAGGTCTCGGAATTCGGTAAACAATTTTGATACATCGGGCATACTTGCGCGCGCGCGCCCCGTCGATACAAATTTTCGACAATCCCCTCGACTTTTTATTTTATTTTATTCTCTCTTCCTCTCTCTTTTTTTTCCTTTTTTCCTATTTTTTTTCACAACGAGAGTCTCTCCAGTTGAAACGCAGCCGTCGAATCCGCGATGTTAACAGATCGATGTGTCAAAATAACGTCCGACGTAGTTTTCAATTTCTACGATTGAACGGGGCTTGGGGAGGGGGACGGGTGATCGAGAACGTGGGGGCACCTCCGTCGCGTGTCGTCGTGATTTACACGTTCTCCGACGGCGTGAGCGATATTTTTTGCGTCGCATCCCGTCGTCGTTTCGAGGCTCGGGAATTTATTAAAACGAGGAGGGGGGGGGGATATCATTCCGCGCCGCTCTTCGTCACGCGCGCGCGCGCGCGCCATGGCCACGCATTTGCATACACCGACCCGATCGTTTTAATTATTCGGCCCAGTCCGGCGCCGAGCGTTTTGCGACGCGAGGCGTCGTGACGCCCGTAATAAAAGCGGAATAAAAAATACACGCGACCGGCGCTTTTTGGCCGATATTGCGCCGGTATCTCTTCTCTCTTTCTCGCTCTTTCTTTTTCTTTTTCCCTCATTCCCGCCTTTTTTCGTTTGACGAGTTTGTAACTGCCTTCTCCCTCGAAAGAGCGTAATTACCAGATGGTAAATAGCGTGTTTCAGTCTTTAAATAGGATCGCCGTTTCGCCCCGCCCGCTGTTTTTCATAATCGCAATACAATTTTCCGCGGTTCCGAACGCGCGCCAAGTATCCTCCGTCCGCGGCCACCAACGAAGACCACGTACGTTTCCCTTCCATCTTGTTGCCGTAAAAATCCTCGGCTCTCCTCGTCCGTCGTTTTATTCCCGTATTTTTATATCGCCCTGACGAGGAAAAGGAGGAGACTGAACAGAGAGAGGGAGAGAGAAAGCGTGAAACGGCGTTTTAACTTAACATTTTTACGCTGTCGGGGAAAAACGCGGAATTACACCTCGATACCACCGAGAGATCCACCTTACATGGATATTATCCGATAATAATCCGGCTGTATGATCCAATAATTACTCCGGCTAAAAAGATCTGTCGCTCCGAGCGGCGGAATCTGTGTAGTATCGCTCATTAATCGGAGCGCGTATCTCTTTTCCCCCCTCTCTCTCTCTCTCTCTCTCTCTCTCTCTCTCTCTCTCTCTCTCTCTCTCTTCTCCTCTGTTTCTCTGTTCGCTCGCGCGCCGAAAATTTATTTGTTTGCGTCCGCGTTATCCACACGCGCGCACGCCCCCGTGGGCAAGGCGAAGGGAACGAACAAGCGCGCGAAAAGGCCGAACGAACGGAATTAAGCGGCCGGAATAAATTGCGCGCGGCTAAGTCGGCCCGTTGGCGGCGCGCTGCCGCGCGTAATTAAATTAGCATGGGGAAATGTTCCGTGCGTTAAATGATTGTGTAACGGAACGCGGGACTCTTTCGCGGCCCGGCGCGCCGGAAGCGCCGCGAATGAAACGCGCGGGTCCTTTTTTTTCTCGCTTTCTTCCGCCGCCCGACTTTTTTCTGTTTTTTGCGGGCGGCCCGCCACCGAAAAAACGAGCAACGCGCGTCGCGAAATACAAGGGCGCGCACGCGAGCGAGCGAGCGAGCACGTTTCAGTGAACATCAGCGACTCGCGAATACGCGGCCGCAACGGACAAAGTGCGATAAATATGCAACCGCGCGTTTTTTTCAAGCGACGTAATATCCGAACGAGGACGCCAACAGTGACGAAATCTGCGCTGAAATTTCTACCGCTTTCCCAGCGAATTCCACGCGACATTTTTCAGCATGCGTTTGTCGCCCTTTCCCCGTAGGAATAATCGCGCGTTGCACCGGGGAGAGACTCGCGAGGAGATTCCCGAAGAAGCCCCCGCTAGGAATGTTGTGACACGATGAAAGGATCGGTACTAAAATTGAAACGGGTGTATCTAGTCGAGAGTATCGATATCATTAATGGTATTTACAGATAGAACAAAAATATCGATATTGGCGTCGAAATAAAAAAAAACTTAAAATTAGAAAAAATAAAAAAATCGGGAGAATGTTTGTTTTGCAAACTATTTTTAAGGGTTTTGTATGTCTATGTGTCATAATTTTATTACGATACAAAGATACTTTTACCTTCTTCACTAGACTGAAATGTAAATTGTATGTTACATTAATTTTCATACGGCAAAAATATAAATGATATCTTGAAGATCGACTGAGTAAAAAGTTAAAAAAAAAAGGATATCGAAGCAGCAGTACTGATATGGGTATGAATATCGAAAGAAAATATCGCTATAAAAATACCTGATTGAAAGAAAAATATTGACACCAGTATTATATCAGTAGTATCATAATATCCCTAGTCCTCGCGTAAATACTTAAAAACGTGGACTTCGATTATTATTTCGAATTAAGATTTTTTCATTGATCGTGTAATTAATGAGAGTCGGTACACAGTTGAGATAAATGAATCGTGGAGTATTCTTAATAAGAACTAAAAATTTTTTACATAAGATATCTTTAACTTCGTACTAAAATGCACAGACTCACGTCTATTTCGCACGTGCGAAAACAATTTTGAATATTTTTCAGACCGTTGTGCGTCAATACAATTTTAATAAACGAACGCGCACATTTTGTATTGCAGAGAGGACGATCAGATAATCGGCTCTTACTTGGAGATCCAGAACGTCCTTTTCACGGATTACGGAGAGTACAAGTGCATAATCAGCAACAGCGTCGACGAGGATATCACGTTGACGGCTCACGTGTACGAACAAGGTCAGTAAGTTTGCAAAATTTTCAGCTTCTCGCTCGCCGTCGCGAACGTTCCGTTCACTACAAACGCCGCGATTTCAAGCTAGAGAAAACATGAAAAGTTCTAATCGAAAATCTCGCGTCTCTCGACGTCCGGATACATCAATTTGACTAATTTATTTGCCATCTTATGCATAGACTTGTATACGATTGCCAATAAGACGCATTTAATTTAATATTTTACTCTTCGCCGGTTATNTTTTTTTTTTTTTTTTTTTTTTTTTTTTTTTTTTTAATTCGACGCCGAAAATCGAAGTTTCTGCCGGGATTAAATGCGAGGGTACAGACGACAAGTGAAATAATCTTGCATGTTGTTTACAGCGAGGCTCCGTTATTGTTAATTATGGCTCGAAGCAAAATGCATCCAATTAACCCCGATGCATTATTCGTGCGAAAACAATCTAGCGACGAATTCATTTTAATAATAGCCGGAAATTCCCGGAAAATATCTACGGCCCCGCGAGCCCCGCCGTACGACCGTTACGCGCGATTTACTTTTATCGATTTTAATTATTATACGGGACGACGCATCGTCGGGAATTGATACAAATTAGTTTCAGATAAATTGGCGCGGAACGGCATCAGCGTCGATAAAATTTCATTTTTAAATCAAACACAGATTTAATTTATCGCTAAATTTAATAACGCGATGTTTACGTCGTAATTCTCCATTGTACCCTCTCGACATCGATGCACTTGACGAAAAACAAATATCAGAAAAAAAGTTGCAATGACCCTTCGTTCTAGCGTGAGAGAAATTCCCGTCTTTGATTGGATTCGAAACATTCCGGGGTTGAGCAATTTTTTCATCGGGGGTTTCGTGTATTGTTTTTTATTATATTTTTGCCACTAAATTTCTCAGCGAATTTTTTCGAGCGGAAGAGAATACATTTTTCAAACTTCTGAAAAACGAAGAATAATCCTTTAATGAACATTATGTGTATTTATTTATTAGAGAAGAAGATATGCAGTGTCGCCACATTTTTATAAAGATAACGTCCTAAGTAATAAAAATATTTCATAACTTTGAGTCTAGAATCGAATGAGCAACACTTTGATGAATATAATCGTTGAGTTTTCAATTAAAAACTTTCTTTTTTAACCATTTTGATTCTTAACAATACTGTACAAAATGCGCCATAATACCACCTTCTCCTCTATTATTACCATTATTATTTTTCGTTGTTATTTTTATTCTTATTATTACAAGTCTGATGCGATAAGAGAGGTGCTCCTTCCCGATTGTTGCAGAGCCGCAATTCGTGCTGCACCTTCCGAACGGCTCGGAACGTAAGTCGCTGCTGTTGGCGGTTCTCGTAGTCGTGCTGCTGGTGTCGGTCGCCGCCTTTTACACACGCTGCTGGCTGCCGGTCGCGCTACTCTACAGAGACAAGTTCGGTCGTCTCGAGGAAAACGGTGAGTGCATAAGTCGCGAGTAACCCGGTCGGGATTGGCGTCCGATTGCTGGCACTCCGGCAAATTGCGCGACTTCTGAAGCCTTCGATTTACCTTGGAAATTTGGATCTTCCGGAAGGAAGGCCGCCGGCAAAGGCGGGGACAAGAGCAAAAGGGGGGAGGAAAAAATCCTCCCGAACTTCCCGGGGAATCCGGGAACTCCCGGGAGCCGGCGGGGATCGGCGTTTAATTTTCCAGGATCAGAAGTTAAGCTCGCCCCCGAGCTCGGGCTTCTCGTAACTCGAGAATTCCAGCCTCTCGCGACGTCGAAAAACGCGAAGTCGCGCTCGCGAACACGCGATTGATCCTCCTGGCGGGATGTACACACCACGAATGCAACACGACGTTAAATTAAACCCCCCCTCGCGCGGTCTGAAAATTCGCAAAACACAGGAATCCCATTACGGAGGGAGCGAGCGAGCACGCGCCGCCGCGGAACGGCGAAAAATTCGCGGGGCCGAAATCCCTGGGATTCCAAAAAAATTCCACGACGTCGGAGCAACGAAGAAGGGGGAAGGGGGTGGCCGAGGGGCGGGACAGCAGGGGGGAGAGAGAACGGGAATTTAATTTTCTAGGCTCGCGACTCAATTTTCTTCCGCCGCGAACTTCTCCAATTTGGAGATCGGAAGCACCGGCGGAATCTCATTGCCGCTGTGACGAGTATACGGTGTGACGTAAAACTCCCCAAGTCGCGGATCCAACAGGATTCACCCTAATCCTGCGACTAAGGAGATCCTGATGGGAGACCGAAGATCCCTCCCCCTCGCCGCGTCGTTATTCCCCCTCGCCGGCGCTTGTCTTTTTTTCTCTCTCACAGCGACAAATTCACCGCGGCGACGCGAGACGACGGGCGGTGGAGGGGGAGAGGGTGACCGGTAATTATCAGCGACTTTTTTTCGCCCACTTAATTGCGACTCTTAATTACCGCGGGAAGTACCCGCGACTCCGTTCCGCCGGCATGGAAATTAAAGTGGCTGTTCCTTAATCCTTTTTTTCCGTCCCCTCGCCGCCGATTGTGCCTTAATCCTTCCGGCTTTCTTTCCTGCAGTCTCGCGCCTCCCCCCCCCCCCCCNNNCCCCCCCGTCGGTCCCCGATTTGTTTAAATAATGCTGATGAAGGAAAGAGGAAGGTGTTGGCCGAGTCCTCTTTGTAATCCTTTTCCGGACATTTGCGTTTTAAAATCCCGCGAGGTCCTTTTTCTCGTCTCTTTAACTGCGTCGTCGGGCATCTTGTGTATTACAAATTGAAAAGAGCGAATTTTCGACGAGGTTACTCATCCGCATCGGGAAGAAAGGGAGACCCCCGGGGTAATCTCGTGAGAGGACCTCGTGCGGTAGTTCTCCCTCTGTTTCCGTTTTACAGCCGTAAAACGTCAACGAGCGCTGCGATTCGAAGTACGTGCGTAATTCAGAACGTATGATTAATTTATCGTGCTTTTCACAATATAACTCTCTGAGGCAAGAACGAGAAAGATTTACACTCGAATTTCGCTTTTCGGCTTACGACGATAAAGTTTTCGTACTTGATATTTTTTAATTTCTGGAATTTTTTAGAATTAAACGCGATTCTAGAGACAAGCGTGTTGTAACTCTCGTCGCAGTCTCGGTGAAAAACCGTCCGAAAAATCGCGCACAAGTAGCTTCGTCGCTAAACCGGATGCCGAAGATAACATCTCGGGAAAAGACCTCGTCTGAGAAAAAATACCGATTTATCTCGAATGGAGGTCAGGAAACGAGAGCGCGCCGGAAACATAATATCGCGAGCTGATGACCGCCGTGCGCCGAACGCGTCAGCAGCTGATCTGGATAACTTTTTCGGCTCGGAATTTCCACTCGGGATCAATTCGCATGCCGTTTCTTGAGACACCGAATTATCGGTTTAAGCAGAAGGAAGGACTCGGTAATTTTTTCAAACCGCCGCACTCCGGCGCAACTTCTCAGTTCTTCCGGGAGGGGCCGCCCGTGGAATTCTTGGAAAATTCGCACCTGAAAGCGAAGTTTCCAGCGCGGGAACGCGGTTTTGCGGAAAAAATTGGGCGAAATTTTGGTGAACAGATATGATAAAAAACGCTGATAGAAGCGGTAACGCGCGCGAGGAGTTTCGCGGGGGAAACCGCTAAATTCAGTTTCCGCTGGAATTCGGCCGAATTTTAATTCCTCTAAAAGCAAGGAGGGAGGGGAGAGAAACGGGGGGAGAATTTTTGCACGTACAAAAGACGGGACAGCGTCGTTTTATTGCCGTCGGATGAGTTTCCCCGAGAGGAAGAGTGCGCGTAAATAGGAACCTCGATTTAGTTGGAGGTTAATGAGCTGCGTTCTTTTTCTTTCCTTTCCTTTCCTTCTTTCTTCTCCTTCCGTCGCCTCCTTTTCCCTCCCCCCCCCCTCCTCTTTTCTCTTTTTTTCTCCTTCTTTCGCTTACCGCCGATCGCACTTTAATTCTTCCCGCTCTTGCAATTTGCTTAAGTAACGCTAATTCCTGCCGGGCGCAGAAACTTTCAAAGGATTTTACGCGGACTCCACCTCGATGCCGCCGTTCTCCAGGTGCTTCAATATTTCAAACGTGCTGTAATATGAACGGTGAAACGACGTAACTCGTTACATCGAAACTCTCTCTCTTGTCCCCCCTCTCCCTCTCTCTCTCTCTCTTTGCGTATTATGTTTAGCAGTTATAGCGAAACTATTGCCGGCCTTTAATCGCGTTCTACGATTAAAAGTGGTGGAAAGAGATAGATAAGACATGGAGCTGAACGAGCAATTGCGTGGTGAAAAGGAGAAGGTGAAGGAGGAAGAGGAAGTTCCGTCGGTTTCCCACGCGCAGTTTGGCGTCCACACCAGAATTGTCTCGACGCAACAAAGGCTCGTAATTTAGGAGAATTGAAATCGCGTCCCCTAAAATCGCGCCCCCAGGAATAGCGTTTCTTTCTTCGAACCTCGGGAATCCAGTTTCGGCGCAGTTGGATTTCCCCCTTCCCCTTCCCTGTTTCTTTATTCTTCCATGATTCTTGGAACTCGTCTCTCTGGAAACCGAAGATCGTATGTCCGAGACGTTGGAGAGAATACGTATTCATTCCGAGATCATGTTTCCCTACATTTAGACTTCCTCCTTCGGATTTTGTCTGCGACTTTTGGTCCTTCGAGCTCGCATGTATCTGTTCTCAATCTCGTCGGAGCTAACGAAACGCTAGTTGAGCGTTTAAATTATTTATCTTGTTCAAGTTGCTAAAGTAACATATGGTGTGTTAAGTTTAGTTAATATCGCCATCAAATCAAGAAGATTTGCTCCAAATTGGGATCCATTCAACAATTATATCACGCTAAATTTGGATATTTTTGCCTCCCCTCCCCCCTGGCTTCATCTCAAAATATTTGCCTCCTTCCAGTATTTTATGACATACGGGATTACTCCCCATCCCGCAGATACAGAATACAAAAGTTATAATCATATAGCGAATGATAACTATTAGATTGTACATTACCTTTTTTCTAAAATATAAATAATTTTCAGGCATTTAATATCAGATCAAATATTTTATTCGATAATTCTGATTAGTAAAAGTTCCGTTTTTAATAGAATAAATATTTGAAATTTAACATTTTGATTATTAACACAAAACCATGTCAAAACTTAAAAATTTTCACGAAACGTAACCGAATATGTCACGAATGCGAACGAAGTGGATAACAACCACGCGCATCCATATTTACAAGTTATGCCATCTGATGTGACGTCCCGTGACCTTTACCCCCCCCCCCCCCAACCATCACAGATCGTCCCGCAAGCTAATAGACACCTTCCCCCTTCATGATGTAATGTAATTGTTCCTTATGGCGCTGTTGACGGCTTTATTGGTGCGCTATCGCTTCGTGTGAAAATATTTTTCATTTATTTCGTGTGAGATTCCACTTCAAGAAATTTAAAAAGCAACAACTCCTTTGTAACGAATCCACCCCGTTATCGAAATTCGTCCAATCGGATCTTTACCTTTGTGCCTTCGTTTTTTTCCCTCAAAATACCTTAACGCTATCGTCCGATAACAGCATTCGTTTTACCACGCAAATAGATGGCGAAATATTTTTCTCCGCAACTATACCATTCGGTAAGGTGGCGGACACCTAAAAGTGTCGTTCGTCGTTGGCGGTCGCGTGACAGGGTGCGTCTGTACGACAGACGGTCCGTCGTTTCGACCGACAATCTCGCGATCCCAAAGGATCGATCCCTTCAAGACCTTGCCGGTCGTCCGGTTTGCGGAAGTCCCAACTTCGGGCGTACAAACGTCGTGCTCGATTTCTCCTTCCTCCCTCCCCCCTATTCCCCTTACTTTCCCTCTTTATCACCCTCTTTTACAATGTCAGTTTTTTATTTTCATTATATACTTGTTCTTTATAATATCATAATACTTACCTATATAATACTTATTTCTCCGGTTTCCCTTTCTTTTAATTTTGTAAAACTTCCGATTCAGTAGCCAGTCATAATAATGTATAAAGAAACTGTAACCCCAGGGCATAAAACCACTCTCTCTCTCTCTCTCTTTGTCACGACGGACAAAGTGTCCCATGACGACGCCGCCTTATAAAACGACTCGGGAGAAAATTACGACGATTACCGGCGGATTCCCGGAACGCGCGCGAGACATCTCTCTCTCTCTCTCTCCGTGCTTCCATCAGGTAGGAACCCGGTCGCAAAAGCGAGGTGAGCGAGCGAGAGGGCCCAGGATATACCGTCGGCCGGTTTCTTTTCTCCGGCACGGCGAGATCCTCGGCGACGCGACGGTATCATTTCTGGCCGCGGCCCCGGCTAATGATATCTCGTTGCATGGCTAATGCTACGCAAATTGCGGTCCCGGATGATTGGGGCCCGGCGACGGAGACGACTGCCCGATGCTCTCCTCGACTCTACTACCTCGAGACGTGCGAGACGGACACGTCGGCGGGGCTTTGCAATCGGGTTCCCGTCGAGCGTCTCGGTCTCCTGAAGCAATCCCGGCTCGTGACACGGTTCAATGGGCGAGTCTTGAGAGTCATTCTAGTAGTCGCGACGTACCGTCCGTCGTCCGTGTTTGTAATTGCGATGCAGGCGTCCACGAGACGTCCAGGGTTCCGAACTTCCTCCTCAGACATAAGCCGAGTCCTGTTCTACGGGCCGCTCGATAATCGATTCTCGAGGAACCGAGGACCTCAGCTGTGGCAAACACTCCGCTCGCTCGTTCCGACAACGTTCTCACCTCGCTCGCTTTGAGGGTTAATAAAACGACGGTCCTGTGGTTACTTCTAATTCTTTTAGTCCCTACAAAGACATTTTCCGTCACTTCCGTTCTCTCTTTCTCTCTATCTCAGTCTTATTACCGTCTCGAACTCTCATCGTTCGTGTCACGACAACCGCGATACAGAGCGAACGAACGAGCATCTACGAAAGCTGGGAAAACTCGCTCTCGTGACGGGATCCTTTTAGGGGGATTAAAGCGAGGAAATTTCTCGCCAATCGAGAGAGAAAGAGAGGGGGGGGGGAGATTACCCAAATCATGAAAATTTCATCCGAGACATTAACACGTTCGCTACTGCGCTTAAATTGAAAGTCGCTCGCTGTAGCCCACGTTATATTTAATACAGGACAGATGTTTGAACTTATACGATGTTCACATGTGTTAAAATATATTAAGTAGACAAATTTACATGTGTAAATCTAGTCTCTGATGACAGATCGTTGCCTTACACATGTGCGATATATTAGTAGCGAACGTGTTAATAAGGAACGACGAAAGTTCTTTCTGACGTTATCTTATGTTATCTTTAGCGCGAAGCAACTCACGAATTTCTTGAAATGAAATTTTCCTCGAAATTGAAAAGTGAATTTGACGTATTCCACCGTCACGGGGACAAATTCACCCCAAATTCACCCCAATCGATTGAAACATTCATTCGCATGGAGTGAGAATCCACTTTAAGCTTGAGTGGAATATTCATTCTCTTTCGAGTTGCAGTATATTTATTATCGTTTCAAAAATACTACCACTTTTCACTTGTTTTGTATGAGATTCTATTTCGAGAAATTTGAGAAAGAGCATAAATATCCGAATTAGTGTGACAAAGTAACCTCATGGTGAAAATTACTTAATATGTTATAATAATACATGTATTATAGGTACATAATATTTACTTTGCCCGGAAGTTTGAACATTTGAGGCTCTAATTGTATTAGATTTTCTTTTAATTTATGATGAGGTTCGAGTTAATTGAAATGTTCTCAGAAGTAACGAAAGTACTATTTAGTGGCATGTAACTTCAGGTTAACAACTTGTAAATTATTCTTTAATCTTTCCTCGACTTTGACAGTACGATTTTAATCGCGTGGGATTAAAACGATTTACAAAGAAATATCAAAAAGACGCCTTATGTTACAACTTCTAAGATGATTCGGCGAATAACTATTCGAATTGTCACCGTTAACAGCACGTTTATGATTATAACACAGCACTTTTATGATTATAATATTCCCACATTCACTACGGTATTTAATTTTATTCTGAACTTGTTATGACAGTATATTAATATACAAAATTTAGAGTGAAAGAAAAAAACATATTTTTAACACTATGCCGTCCGGGGACACCACGTTGGTGTCCCGCGAAAACTATAGCGCAAAGGCCGGCGACAGCACTGTGGTGTGCCGTTTGTGTTTTGATTGTGTACTGTTGCTGTTCTGTTTGTATTCTGTTTAAGTAACAATAAGTTACAGACATCATGATTCGATCGACTGACTTTCCGGTCGGCTAAAGCAACACCAGCTAATACAAATTTCCGAAACCGACAAACGAAAACGAAGAAAGTGCCATGTATGTTCTAAAAACAAAAAAAAGAAGGACAACAAATTTAATGTGTAAGTCTTGTTGAGTCGCGTTACACCTCGGAGATTGTTTTGCTTCATATCATCTAAAAGAGAAATACTAAGTACCCAATAAAATATAAATAAATAAATAAATATATAATACAAAAAAATGTTACATTTATTTACCATATATCCTCGAAATTTCATGAAAATAGCGGGACAGGATTGAAAACTAATGAGAACTGACGATTTATGGTCTCCCGAAAACCTCGAGAAACCGCCGGCGACAAGCGAAATGATCAGTCCTACCGGCGCCAAACAAAAGAATCCCGATTGGACGTGCGGACGGCATAGTGTTAAGATAAATATGGAGCTATTTTATTTGGCTTATTCACCGTAACTAATTGAGAACATCCATCTTAATAACCGTTGTAGTAAGTATCCCGTTATTGAAATTTGCCGATCGGATCCTTATCTTTCTCGCTCGTTTTTCCTTCAAAGCACCTCGCGCTATCATCTCCGCGTGCTGTCATTTCGTCTGCGTGCGAGCCGATAAATACTTAGGGATTACGGCGAGAAGAAAAGGAAAAAAGGAAAAAAAAACTCTGAATCGGCGATCTCCTTTACCGTCGGCGCCGCCGGTTGGTCCAGGCGTTACTTGCGCGTCATATAAGCGCCTCAGCGCTATTACGGCGCACATTATTTATCTCTATGGGACGCTTTGCACGCATAATGGCGGCCGCAGCGATAACGATTTAATCTATTTCTGGAGTGAACGGTTGCGCGGCGCTCGCGGGCCGCCGACTACTATCGGAATAAATTTCGAGTAAACGGAAGCGATAATGCGCGAATTATTGCCCACCCCCGGCCGCTCCCCCCCCTCCGTCGTTCACCCTCGCGCCTCCCACCCTCGGCGCACTCGTTCCGTTCGCGAGCTCGCATCGAAATTCGTATTCTCGCGCGCGAACACCGCCAAATTTCCGCTTTATATTCATAAAGCGGCCGCGAGGAGACCCATCGGGGCTTCCCGGGGGATACCGCGACCGCCATCCCCTTTTATCGTGATAAAGAGCGCGGGAATCATTTGTCCTGCCGCGCGATGAACCTGACGAGCCTCCGGATCGATGCTCGAAGACGTCGACGTTGCATCCCCGGTGGGAGTTGCGACGGTCGATAGCGGCGGCATTCTTATAAGATCCCTCGTGTAGAAGTTATTCTCGCAATGGCGTTTTCAATTGTTTTGCGCGCGTCTCACGTGTATGGGCCGTTTATACCGGGATGAAAACTGGCTAATTTAACGGGATGTCATATTTGAAAACTTCACCGACAGGATATTGCTTTCCTTTCTTTCTACAAAGTTTACGTCTTACTGATTGCACAGAATTGTATAAATAATTTTATACGGTGAAAATACACACGAAAATGAAGTGAAGCACTGTTCAATGTGAAAGTGATTGAAATCTTCAGCTGTCAGTTTGCGCAAATATTCACCCGAAATCGGGCAGCTTGTACGTAGCGAATGTCGGTGCCTCGATCAGGAAAATTTGATAAAGAACATTTTTATATCATCTCAGTGAAATTTAGAAATCTGAAAGGTACGAATAGTTGGTATAAAATATTTTATATATCTTGGTTAGATTTTTCGTATATGATATGATAAGATAGAGAGACACATATCATTCACATTTATATCGCACTTACATTTACATGGGATCTGTATGCATGAGAAATACTGAAAGAGTAGCCGTGATCGTCTCAGTTTATGCAACATACAATTTTCGGGATCGTCCTTACGACACTTATCAAATTCGTCATCGGCTTTGACTTAAATTATAAGATTATAGTCATTAAATTATAGCCATTTCCGATTCCAACTATATTTTCCCGTTGTCTCGACAAAATAGTTCGAGTAGCAATTGAATACAAGGTTGTTATCATTAACACACTGGGGCAATTCTTATTACAGAAATAGATTCCCGATTATAATTATTTTACTTTACACTGCGTGCAATTATAATTTACAAATTACCGGACCCTCCTTTTCTCAGTTAATTCTTAATCAATTCTAGTCAATTCCTTCTCAGTCAGTTCACACGCGTATCGCATCCTGTACGACACACGCGTTTGTGCAAAAGCGCGAAGAAGCGATGAAAATGATCGATCTGATTTTAATTGACATTATTCCATCCTTCGTCTCTGCCCGTCTCTTATTCGCTCAGAGACACCTCTCTTTCGGGGGTTTATTTCGACGGTATAATCTCGGCATAATCCCCACGGGGTCGCGGGCTCCGATCGTAGAGGCGGGAGGGGAACTCGCCGCTTTTTAATAACAGCGAGTTTAATAATGGGGAATCGCGATAACCGGCGCTCAGCTGCTCCCCTTCCGCCGTCGTTTTCATAATTGTAACCGCGTAGCGGATTCGGCCTCGGAGCCGAAAGAAACTGCAACGGCTTCCATTCTACTTACGAGCCTTTAAGAAGTCGTTCGCCGGTCTCTCGCGGGACCTGTCTCTCTTAGACGGAACGTCCGTTTTACACCGGCTCTCCCGGGGAGAGCGCTTCTCGGACGTCTTTCTCTCTCTCTCTCTCTCCCCGGCGCGCTTTTAAACATCTTCCAGGCCGCTTTCCCATCGTCTTCACGTGTGCATGTATTTATCTATACGTATACGCGTGTATTTGTTGTTCACGTTGTAATCACGATCTCGCATGACTGTGCATTGCAGACGGGAAAGACTGCGACGCGCTGGTGTGCTACCACGAGAAGGACTCGAGCCTGGTGATCGGCAAGCTGATATACAAGCTGGAGTCCAAGCATCGTTACAAGTGCATGCCGCTGGAGCTGACCAACCTGCATCACAATTGTAAGTACCTTCGTCCCGCTAATTAGCGGCGATCCCGCTCGTCGTCGTCGTCGTCGTGCAATTACGTACTCTCGGCGGAGGTACCACCTTGAGTAATCGCCGCTCTGAATACCGGATTGTACCGTTCCTCGCGTACGAGGAGCAGCCTCCATTTTCCCCGCTTCCCTCCCCCCTCCCTCGCTCCCTTCCGTCGTGAGCTATTTTTAACGCCGACGCGAGAACCGGCGCGAGGTTAATCGGCGATTCGGACTTCTCGGAAATTCGCCGCCTCGCTGCCGAAAGGCGAATCACCGCTGCGAATTGCGAGGAAAAGATTTAATATTGTCTCCCTCCTCGGTGTTTTTAATGTCCCCGCGAGGAGAGACGGTCGGGGTGGAGGGGGAGGAATCCGGAGAAGAGCGTCTCTCGCCGGCGTTTCTCAGCCGCGCGACGAGGCGGGTCGCCGCGCATCGTCGGGAATCGAGCAACTTCGCACTCGCGCGAACTTTCGAATTTCCGGCGAATTTACGCGCCGCCCGGAACTTCTTCCCCGGGTGCCGAAGTGTCGTCGGGCTCGTGTTCGCGACACCCCGTATGTGCGATTCAGTAGCGGCGAAGAGATCCTTATCGTGTTACGTAAGAGGGACGACGAGAATCCCGTTAGAGAGGCGAAAGGAAGAAAAAAAAGGGGTGAAACGGAGGAAAACAAACGACGACGAGGGAAAGGGAAGAAAAGAGCCGGGGAAAGGGGACAAAAAGAGAACACGAAACCGGGCGAAAAGAGAGAAAGGGGGGGGGGGAGGAGACACGAGCTACGACGGTCTCGATAGAGTCCCTATGGGGTTTATTTTGTGGCGCATCCCGCGGCGATGCGCGGCCCGCATGCAGCATGCAAATAAGCACCGGCGGGAGGTAAATATTCAACGGCGAATGTGGGCCACGAATTGCGGGCCGCCGCTCCGCTTGGGACGCGGGTCGATAAGTAATTTTACAGGGGGTTGGAGTTTACGAATTACGTCTGAATAAAAGCCGATTTGAATAAGCGACAATCGGGATCGCCGTCGTCGTCGTGCGGGGTTGGATCAGCGCGTCGAGAGTGCGAGAAGAGGCGAGGATCGATCTCTCGGCGAGACGCGGGAGAGTCGAAATTAGAGGCGGGCGCGTATTACGAGCGAATGCGGCCACGTCCTGGCGGATGATTTAATTAACGTGTCGCCGGCGCACGGATTATGGCCGCGCGAGGATTCGCGCGGAGGCGAGGCACGTGCGGGACGCGAGGCGTCCGAATCGCGACGATGGGACAGCGGGAAGAATCGGGTCTCCCGCGAGGGCTCGCGTTTCACGGGGCTTAAATGGAGAGACCGTCGCGGGACCGCGCGAGAGAGAGAGAGAGAGAGAGGGAGGACGCGCACCGGCAATTTAAATAGAGATTTAATTTAACTCCCGGGGTATTAAAAGTACAAATGGCGGCGGCGGTCGCCGCGGAAAATGGGAGATTGTTTTATATTCCAGCGCTGACCGCGACACTCGAAAATACATCCCGTGAGCGTATTATTTTAATCTTATTATTCTCATATGACTCTTTCTCTCTCTCTCTCTCTCTCTCTCTCTCTCTCTCTCTCTCTCTCCCCCAAAGTCCCAAAATGACGGAAACGTGAACGCACCCGGCGATCTAGTGAAGATCCTCGAACCGTGAGGCGCGCACAATTGGATCGCATTTCACGGAGAGCAACAGGAAACTAGACAACGATCTAAACACCGGTCGGGGGCCTCCTTTTGTTCCGCCTCTCCAATTGTGTAGCGGCACACGCGCACATGCATGCACGCATCGACACGCAGACACGAACACACAAGGAAACCGCCGCACGGCGCAGCAATTTTTTTCACTGCTCACGCGACCGTCGGCGAACTCGAGCGTTTGTCGGAGCAATTTGTTCGAGCGCGCGAAGGAAAATCTGTTCGCGAGAAGCAGCCGGCGGGGCCGTCACGGAAAGCAACGGCGCGCGGAAAGTCAGCCAGCCAGCCAGTCAATCAGTCCAATCGTTGTCGCCAACGAGGGATGATAATTCGCCGCGGCATCGTGGCCGGAAGTAATGGGTGTATATACCCCGGATTCGTGGGAAATTACGACGTACAACTTGGCAAATTGAATTAGAAAGTTCGCCGCTTTCTCGGACGTCGAGTGTCTCGTTTGTCTCCGCCGAGGCGGCCGCGGTATCGAATTAGGTGCGCGCCGCCACGTGTGCAACCACGAGCGCGTCGCTTTCGGGGCCGCGAATTTGACGAAGGGTGGCGAGTGAGAGAGAGAGAGAGAGAGAGAGAGAGAAGGTGGCAACGCGGTCGCGTCAACAGCAGTGATAGATGTAGCGGGATGAGACATCGTTAATGTTACGGGCTTGGTGTAATGTGACGATATCGAAGAAGGGAGTCTCGATATTGCGGATCGGGGGACTTCAAAGCGACGGGAACCGGCGACAATCGACGAACGGCGAAGTGGAGATTGAATATTAATTAACGGCGCCGTTGCAAAAGGGAGTTTGGTCGGGTGTACACGGCGAAAAGTTCTGCGTTAATAACGGCCTGTCGAAATTTTGCGTTACTCTAACGAGCGGAGCACGTTAAAAGGTAACGTGTTAACTAGGTGAAAATATGTTAATTACGAGTATAATTTAGCTACAGTTATAATTTAATTATGGTTAATTACAAGTGTAATTTAACGTGATATTTGTGTACCTTTTAAGCACGTTCTCTCTGTGTTAAAGTAACGCAAGAATTTCAGCGTACCATTTCCAGCATGAAACTTCGATATCTTATGTAATGGGCGATCAAACGTGACTTGGTAGGAGAAAAAAGTTCTCACGTGTCAAATTTGGTTCTTGTAGTAAAACAAATTTCGTTTCCTTCAACGAAAACGCGTTTATTCCGTCCATTGTCAGGTAGATTCAACCACTCATTTTTCAGCGTGGATGTGGGAAATATCGAATGAATCGCGATATCCCGAGAATTTCCGCGATCCCATATAAAGTGGATTATTTTAGATTCGGAGTGTCAGAATTGCATTGCGGCATTGTCATCTCCCGTGTGTTTGTTAATAACTCGTTTTTGCTCGCTGGACGAAACGGAATTACGGACGAACGAATGTAAACTAATCGGAGACGATCGATTCCAGTACGTAACTTAAAGAGAACGCCCTCAGGGGCGTTCATAAGGACACTCGCTCATTTTCTTTGTTTATCACTCCTTTTTGCAGAGCGAACAACAAAAATATTTGCCGGACGGATCGCGGACAATCGTATCTCGCTCAGAAATGAAAGAAAAACACCGGAAGGGGGTGCTGATGTCAAAATTTGTCCAATTTTTTCTCCGGTCGTAACTTTTTCCCCGCGGGCTGGACGAAAGTATTGTTCGCGTGGACGGGCGAGTGCCGCGCGGGTTTGGAAAAATTTGCGATTCGGGGATGCCGACTTCACGGAGCGCTGAGATATGAGCGACGCGCGCCCAAAGAATAACCGTCGGTCATCCGCGCGAAAGAGTCGTTTGTCGCTGGTGCTGCGTCAGCACCGGGCGAGCGGATCTCGCTTTACTACCCGCTTACCACTTCAAAAGTGATCCGTAACATCCCGATTACCACCCGGTTTATCATTCTATGCCGGGGCTAATCACTCCAAACGTATAGGACGCATTGTGTACAGGCGTCGCGCGACAAACATCGGCCAACTCTTCATACGTTTCGCGGATTCTACGCTGCGCTTTGCTCTTCAACAACAGCCAACGGCAGCTGCAGTAACAGCCGCAGCACAACAACAACAACAACTACTACTACTGCTGCTGCAACATTAACAAGCCAATTTACAATCCTCCTCGATTACCACTCGGCTCGCTATCTTCCCGCATACGCTTCTGTATGTATGTGTGTGTGGATGTGTTTACGCCCATTGCACCGAGCGTAAAGTACATTTTATCGTTCTCCGCTAAACCATACGCGCGCGTGTGAGCTCGCGATCAGACATCGCGGCTGCAATTTTCGCGGGACCGAATGCGAATCCACAGCGAAACGAGAGAGAGAGAGAGAGAGAGGGTGGGAGAGGGATATCCTGCGTGCACTCCGCCCCCGAGTCGCTAATTACGATACGCCGATTACACGGCTTATGACTTTCCATCCAGTGAATCGCGCGGCCGAGCCCACGGCGACGAAGCCGTGCAAAAGGGCCCGGGCTTTGCCTAAACTTCGTGATATTCGGCTACGGGCGCTCGAACGAACAAAGTTTGACCACCTTCAAAGCGTGCCGCGGCGATCGCCGGATTTCCAGGTGGTCGCATCTCCAGCGCGAATCTGGAGTTATCCGGATTGAATCTTAGATCGGCCGGCCGCCCACCGGCAGGTGGGCGAGACCTGCTGATGAACAGTTCGAGTCGGCGCAAACACGCGGAATTATCCACATAGGATATTACCTGGTTTAATTTAATTAAGGGGCTTCCAGTTTCCACCGGTTTTCCACGAAAAATTTCGACTCTGATCCGTGGGAAATCCACGGTGGGTATCGGGCTAAAAGTGTGATGATTACGTAATAAACGCGCGATTCCAAGGGGAAAACCGAGGCAGAGATTCCGTTTCGTTTGCTAAATGTTCCCCCGAAGGTTTCTTCCGATTTTTTTCCATTTGATATCAGAATTGAACGAAACGTGTGAAACACTTTAAACATTTACACCATTTATAATTAATATGTAAATTGTAAATTGCAAAATAATAATATGTAAAATGTATTAATATATAAATGTCCAAGGAGTTCAAACACATAAAATGTGAAGTTTAAATTTCGAAGTTTAAATATTTAAAAACTTTTTCATTTTTTATTCCGCTGCATTCGAAGATACTTTCCGGTTTCCGTTTTATGTCAGAGTTAAACGAAACATACGAGACACTTTGAATATTTACACTTTTCACAGTTATAAATATTTAAAAAGCGTAAATATTTAAAGTGCTTTATATTTTATCGTTTTTTATCGTGTCAATTTCAAAACACGGAGTTTTTTGTTGTCGCAGCAAAATCTGTTGATTATTGCATAGACAACGAAATGATCTGTGTAAGAATACTAATTAACATTTATCGAATTATTTTGCTGAATCTATAAATTATTTTGCTGTAGAACAAATTAGTAAATTAAGAAAACGTTATCTTGATTTAACAGCAAAAAAACACAAATTAAAGAAGGACTTAAATTACGCAAGGACAAATTCACTCAGCAGAATGTTTTCTATCCTGACAAAGAGACTGTTCCCGCTCTAATTATGAATAATTCGCTAATTTAGTTACGCGAACTAAATTTTATTACAGTTGAATATGAAGAAGAATGCTTCTGGGAAAATCTTGAAAAATTCCCGCGCGAATAATTAATATGTCGCGAGGGTGGGAGAACTATTTGCCCTTTTTCGCTCGTGATTTTCTCGAGTATCTTTCTTTTTTACATGACCCGAATCCTCGGACTTTCGCGAATCGATTGAGCAGGTCGGTTCCGCTGAAATCCGCTCGGCTGTTTCTACGTGGAACTGTTTGAACGGTTCGATCGCACGACTCGCCGCGAATCTTTCGAGTCCAAGTTCTGCTTTCGCGTGTCCGCGCAAAAGCTGTAATTTTCCTCGGCGCGGCTGATCGTCCCGACTCGCGAAGGGCGAGCCGAAAGTTCCCGCCGAGTGAAGGTAACGAACTAGTCAGCCTTCGATCTTGACGCATCCGCAGATCGATTAATCGCGACACTTTACGAACAAACGTTCGGTGAACTGGAAATTTGCATCTTAACGAGACCTGAGAAAAATTGTATGTCGTTGCGCGATGGTCCATTGTTATCTGTTTAAATCGATCCACTTTTCCGACGATGCACGGAAAAAGAATTTCCACGGCTAAAATTGGCCCCCGCAGTTGAAAACTAGCTTCCACAGCTAAAAATTGATTGTCCATATAATACAACTGAATTTATTCAATTTAGTTAAATTTTTTTCATGTCTGTACTCAGTAAATTTTAGCTTCCGAAGCTAAAATTTAGTAGCGAAATTTCAATTTTATTGTATAGACGGAGCTAATTTATTGTATAGTATGGAGCTAATTCCTTTTTCCATGTGGAATGACGTCAGTCGAGTTGCATTAATTAATACTCTGGTTTGATCAGAGTTTGCGAATCGAATCGTTTGGCTTAGAAACTTATTGAAAGCTATAAATAATTCAGTGAACGCTTATCCTAGTTTATCGAGATTGAACACAAATCCAATTATCCACAGAGAACTGGTGGAGTTATAAAATTAACCGGGCGCTGTATTTCGATAATAATTGTGGCAGAAGTCACTTGGTTATTTAAGCGAATATCGGATCTCACTGATTTGTATGTTCCATATGTTTTGTCCAGTTCTAACTACGCAAACGGAAAATAGGCAAATCTACGGGAAATCTGGGTCGACCGGATCAAATATGATCTATTCGATTTTCCTATTTATAATCGTATATTTGAAACACATCTTTCCAATTTGAATCCGTTTAAATTTCGCGACCGAGATAAAGTTTTTAATAAATTTACAAACTCGTATTTTTATTTAATTTTTATAAATTTATGAACTTATATTTTTTTATTTAATTTAAATCAGACTGAGCCTTCCAGTTAGATCTCACAAAATTTTTCATATAGATGGCACGTGTCACAAAATGGATTTTCGTCTGTAATTATATCATTGCGTAATTATACGGAGAAAAGTAATTTTGCTGATATAGCGAAATCATCTCATTGTCATTGTATATTCGTTAGAATAGCGATAAAATTTAATTGGCTTAATCAAGTTAGCGAACTATTCATAATCAGAGCAGAAACAATTTTGTCACCGGAATAGAAAACATTTCGCTGAGTGAATTTGTTTTTAGAATAGTTAATTTACTGTTAGAACGAAGTAATAATAAAAATAATCAAATGCATATAAATAACAAAATAAAATAAGTAATACTAATAAACAAGTAATAAAAAATAATTATTAATATAGATAAATAATACAAAAAAAATAATATAATAATAACAAAAATAATAATAAATATTTTCCTGCATTTGCTAATTTGTACAGCAAAATAATCCGGCGAATTAGTGTTCTTAACAACTCATTTTGCTGTCCACCCAGTGACTGACGCGGATTTTGCCGCGGCCGCATAAAATTTGCTGCGCGAGCAGATTTCTATTTCCCCGTGTACGATATCACAGGTTTCGAGCCGTTCATTGCCCACATGTGATCGAGATATCTTCGCGAACGGAAGATTACTCTTCGGCGACTACCTGATGGTGCGCGGACGTCGTCGTCGGAAGAATCGCGCGGCGACACCTGATTTAACGTCGATTCGGGCGCAACCGCGCGCGCCTTCCTCGCACCGGCGCGCACACATCGCGACGTCCCATTCGCGTAGTTAACGAAGTTTCCTCCGGAAACAACGAGGCGTAACGGCCGGGGCGTCTATCCGGTCGATCAGTTTTTGCCGAGCAACGTGAGCGTGCGCTTGCATCCCAAGCAAGCCTGAAATATACACGGTGGCTGTGCGGTAACTCATACATTACCGGGTGGCTGGCTTTTTATTGCTCGTGCGCCGCTGCCGCGCCAATGCCGGCTTGCTTTCACTTTATCGCCCGTGAAATCCAGCCGTCCCGCCGGCGGGACAATATTTCCAGAGTGCCCTCGAAAAAGAGTACGTGCAAAATCCAACACTGACCCGCCGGCTAGTTGACTGGCTGGCTGGCTGGCTGGCTGACTGGCAGCTGGTTGGCTGGTTGGTTGACTGGCTGGCTAGTCTGAATCGCAGTCTGTAATCGGACCGAACGTTGACGCGAACGGAAAAACGTCCTGACTGGGTACCTTCGATGAAATCCGCGGTTTATTCGCGCACTCTCTTCCTCTCGCATCATGGATTACGCGGAGAGTGGATAATAAAAGACGAACGTGCCTCCTTTGAAACTCCGACCTCGTGTGTCTCTATGGTCGATAAAAAATGATTCGTTAATTTTTTAATTGGGCAAATGGTCAGGACTCGCTTTGGGGTCCTTTTGCGGCACTCTGGAGCGTGGATGAACGCTTATCGGCTTGCCGATTTTTACCAAAGCGAATGGAAGGATTACTAGAGCGAGGCTTCCCATCAGTGAAATCCTTGCGAAAGTAAAGTCTTCCTGTGCGAAGGACTGATTAAAAAACGGAACGAACTTTCTCATCGATATTATTACTTAACGTTATTATCCAATCTTTCATTAATTAATGTCTAACATTACTGATTACTACGTGGGGAAAAATAATTTGCTGGCGCAGCAAATTTTATGCTAGCGGAGCGAACCTGTCAGTTACTATGTGGATAGCAAAATGATTTATTACGAGTACTAATTTGTCATTCGCTGAATTATTTTGCTGAATCTATAAATTAAACTGAAATAAGATTTGGTAATAACCGTCACACGTGAATCATAGTTACCAAATATTTTATTGAAATAGTTTCGACTGAAGTAAAAGTGAATATAATTTTATATTATAAATATATAAATATATTGTTTAATAGTACTTACTACATTATGTGGACAACATTAAGAATTATCAGACGATTTAATGATAGTTTCCAATTGCTTTGATAATTGTCAAATTATTTGGTAATTATTACAAAATTATTTGATATTGGTTACCAGATAATTTAATTGAATCAAAGTCTACCAGAATTTGTTTCACTAATTATTATATGATTATTACCAAACAGTTCGTAACTATTATTACATTTGTTACTAATTACTAAATATCATACTAAAACTTTCAAATGAAACGCATTTGTTAACCATTGTGAGACTTTCAGTGTAGTAAATGTAGGAAAACATTATTTTGTTCTAACAGCAAATTAACGTGTCCTAAGGACAAATTCACTCATCAGAATTTTCCCATGAATAATTTGGTTGTGCCAACTAAATTTTATCGCTGTCACTACGAATGTGCGGTAGCAACGACGATGTGTGAGTTTTCGTTACAACAGCAACATTATTGTTCTTCATGCAGTTTCACTGATCTATTACTGTATTTTTATTTTCGCATTTTTTTACATTTTTTTATATTACATTAGTTATAATTACCCCTGTTATACGATTTAATATTCTAAATCAATTGATACTTAACGATATTAAGAACCCTCCCTTTCTCTCCCTTCTCCTCAGAGAGAGAGAGCGCGCGCCTCTGACCTGAAGGGACCGTTTGCGTGTTGCAGGGAGCCTGGAGATGAGCTCGCACGCGAGCGCGGCCCGGCGCGTGATCATGGTGCTGAGCCCCGCGTCCTTGGACAACGTCTGGACGGACGCGAGCGTCGCGGGTGTGCTGAAGCAGCTGTCGGTGCTGCCGGCGCGCACGATCGTGGTCGCGCTGCAGGGTATGCCGGGCACCACGGCGACGATGGCGAAGCGATCGCGACGGGACCGTCGCGACATCCTCGACGGCGCCGGCGTGTTCTACGAGCAGCTGACGGTGCTGCGCTGGAAAGAGGGCGACGGCGGCCGCGAGTTCTGGTACAAACTGCGGCTGGCGATGCCGGCGATACGGCCGGTCGCGTCCGAGACCGGCTGCCAGTCGGTGGCGATGATAGTGCAGGCCAACGGCAAGTGCGGACAGCAGAAGGCGCGCTCGCGCGAGAGCCTCGAGGTCCTCGTTTAGGAACGCGCGTCGCCGTCGACCGTCGCGCGTCGTCGCCCTCGCGGACGACCACCACCGTGGCTTCTTCGCGACCGGCGACGCCGGATTTCGGACGGGTCCTTGAACAACCCCTCTTCCTCCCCTCCCCCCGGGTACCTGCCGAGCCGGCGACCCCGCGGGGAGACGACCCTTCGTCCTAGGCGACGATTCTTACGGCCGGTTCTCACGTCTTTCGCCTTTCTTCCGCGGGAGGATCGCACCGCGTGTCCCTCGCGCGATCCCGACGAGACGACGCAGCGAGGAGAGGATCCCGCGAGCGAGCGCACCAGGTGGGATCCTCTTATCCTCGATACTTCGACTTCCGCGTGGGAGCCGCGCGCGAGCCGACTCGAACAATCGGAAGCTCGCGCGAGAGCTGCTTAGGAACAGAAATCCCGCGCAAAGCCGTTTGACGTAAGCCGCTCGCCCTCCATATGTATCTTCACACCGACGCTAGTCGCTCCCGTCTCTCTCTCTCTCTCCCCCCCCCCCCCCCC